>NW_015389369.1:122737-147473 GCF_001527695.2 Protobothrops mucrosquamatus
TAGAGATGTTTTGCCCCTTAAACCTTGTTCCTCTTTTGTTAGCTTCGATGTCTTTTTAAATTGTGGTGTTAATGATTTATGATTTGTACTGTTTATTTTAGATTTTTAGAAAAAGCCGGAGTTCTTGAATTAATTAAAAAAAAGCCATTTTCTTCTTTTATTAGGAGTCACGTGGAATGTATGGAAGCTAGCCAAAGAAACCTGTTTCTCTTGATATTTTGGTAGGTATCTATTTTTTTTATTTTAAGCTTTAGTTAATAACGTACAAGAGAATTGCTTTCAAATAACTAACTCATGTTTCAGACTGTTTTGACAGTTTTCTACTCCTTGAGAAAAAAATAGGAGATTTACAGCCAAATTTTTATCTGCAATAAGAAGCTTGATGCTTCTTATTGCCTTTGAATTCAGAAACAGTTGATGTTGATGCAGTTATGGGATTGGTCAACTTCAAGGTGTGGTTTCATTTTTGTTTTGGAAGGTATTTTTATGGCGCAGATGAAAAAAAATCAAGAATTGCAAGAGAGTTCTTATGCCCGTGGTAGATCTGGAAACCCATAGCCCAGTGTGAATCCTGACTTGGATTACTCTGTACCACTTTTAACATGGACCTGTGGCTTAGAGGTTGCAGTTTGAACAGGAAGCACGCTACGCTATTAATATCCTGATCAGGTAATCTACTCCGTCTTTTTGTGACTTAGTATCATAAATATTCCTATGAGTTAACAACCGTTTTAGTGACTGCTTAAAGTTACAAATGACACTGAAAAATGTGACTTAACTACTAGTCCTCACACGTTAACAACTGTCATGGCATCCTACGGTCACATGAACAAAATTGGATCATTTGTTAACCAGCAAGTATTTAATGACACTTTCAGCGTCATGGGATCATGTGATGGCCTTTTGTGGCCTTCCTAGCTGGCTTTCCACAAGGGAACCTGGATTTGCTTAACAACCACGTGATTCCCTTAATAACTGCAGGGATTTGCTTAACAACCGTGGCAAAAAAAAGACACAAAATTGGGTGCGACTTAACAACTGCCTTGCCTAGCAATGGAACTTCTCATCCCAGTTGTGATCATAAGCCAAGGACTACCTCGATGCGTTTTTGAAAAGAACCCCGTGATGAATTTGTTGCACACTACTTTGTCTGTCACGTTCTCTTTCTCCTTTGGTGGGAAGGATAAAATCCTAACAGGTAAATGTGTGGTGTAAGAAATTTTGGGCAGGCGTGTCCCAAATGTTTAAATCCTATCCTTCAAAAACTTCAGATGCTGGAAACTTGATTTTTTTCTTCTATCTGATATCTTTCTTTGAGGGAGTTTTTTTTTTAATTACATCCGATCTGGACCTTAAATAAAAATCACAGCCTTGCAAGAAATTCAGTTAACTAGATTTAAAATCGGTCTTGCCCCAATTTGGTGGTCCTCAGACTTGTTGGATATCTGGAGACTCCGTGTTGGCCCGGTATCTGGGAAATTTGGAAGGGTATCAGTATGGGGGAAGCAGATACATTTTTCAAGAACAAAAGTTCCTCCAGTTAGCCTTGTAACTAACCATTCGGCTGACTGTTTCTCTTACGTAAGAGTTGGTTTTGGGCAACCACGTGTATAAAGACTTTAAGGTATGTCCCAAAGGAGCTTTTTCAAAAGGCAACCAGGCTTTCTTGTTTTTTTCCCCTTGAAAACATTTCACTTCTCTCATCCAAGAAGCTTCTTCAGTTCCAAAGGAATGGTGGAGAATAGAAAGCTTTGTATTCCTTGTGGTCATCTGGTCGTTAACACTCTCTCTTAGAGTCGTTGAGGCTACCTGGGGGTTTATCTGTGCCTTCAGGGTCCCTTAAATAATGCAAATGGGTGTGGAACCACCTTGAAACTGCTAAAAGGGCGGTTGTAAACAGGAGGTAGGTGGTGTTGTGTCCCTATACCTCTGTTGAGAGAGGGCCGTTCAGTTTTAACGTAGATGTCCTCTTTGTTTACAACAACACAGTCCTTCCAGCAGTTACAAGAAGGTTCCACACCCATTGGTACTATTCAAGTAGCCCTGAGGGCACAGAGCCCAAGAGGGCTCAACGACTCTCAGAGAGAACACTAATGACCAGATGACTGCAAGGAATATAAATCCTTCCATTCTCCACCACCCAGTTAGAGCTGAAGAAGCTTCTTAGATGAGAAGTGAAACATCTTCAAAGAAAAATAAGAAAGTCCAGTTACCTTTTGAAAAAGCACTTTTGGGACAACCATGACCTGGATGACGGAGAATCTCCATAGACATTGAGTTTAAGGCAGTGGTTCTCAACCTGTGGGTCGGGACCCCATTTGGGGTCGATCGACCATTTCACGGGGGTCGCCAAGCAAGGCTGTCTGCCATTTTTTTTGTCCGCCATTTTTTCCCCTTTTTCGGCGGGTGCCTTACCTCCCTTGGGCTGGGCCAGCTGGTGGTCGGCCTGCTCCGTCTCTGCCGCTTACCAGCTACGCCTCGGGCGGCGCAGGGGGCGAAACCACGCATGCGCGGCGCTCCCGGGCAGGGAAAGTCCTCAACTTACGACCGGTTGGGTAGTCCTCGACTTACGACTGGTTTAGTCCTCGACTTACGACCGGTTTAGTCCTCGACTTACGACCGGTTGGGGTCGCCGCATTTAAAAGGTTGAGAACCACTGGTTTAAGGTATGTGTTTATATTCTAAAGACCAGTATTTTGTGCCAAACCCCCCCCCCCCATTCCACCATCCACTATCACACTGTTTCCAAAGTTACTTTAAAGAATCCGTTTATGAGATTTCAATAATAGCCAATTATATAGAATTTTGAGCATCAGTTCCTTACGTCTTTTCAATCTCGATCTGTTACAGCTTGTTTACTCGGCACTTGATACCATTTTGATACCATTTGGAAAATAGTATGTGTTTAAGCATGGCATAATGGTACGATAGCTCCTTCAATAACTGCTCTTCCCCCCCCCCCCCATAAAAGCTTATCCACGTAATGACAGGTGTTTTCAATGTATAAAACACTGCACGTTTCATGCAAACTGAAGCACTTTTGCTCCATAAAAGCATTGTAGAATATTTTATTGTTTTTATCGAAGCCTGTTGCAGGATTCCCAGCAATAAAAGTTATTTTGAAAAGTACAAAAGCTCGGAAAGTAAAAACTGCTGGAGTAGTTAAGTGCTAGCACCACAGCACTTTCCGTCTTCAGTTTCTGTAGGCGTTAAGGCAGCAAGAATAATGCCGTAGCCAGATAACATCTTTGAATCAGATAATGAACAAATGGATTTATTTTAATGCCATAAGCCTCCTGTATAAATGTACTTAATAAAATTTCATAAACATTCTTTAATACATCTGCATGGAACAAAATAATACCTTTAAAAAAAAAAGTGGCTTGGAATATAAAGAGCAGATCAATCATTCATGTGCAAAAAGTTCAAACTCTTATTAATTCACTTAACTATACGTAGTCCTTGAATTATAGCCGTTTGTTTAGTGAACATTGGAAGTTACAAACAGCACTGAAAATGTGTGACTTATTAGTCCTTGCACTTACAATCATCGCAGCATCCCTACGGTCACGTTATCAAAATTCAGGTGCTTGAAAACCAGTGTGTATTTACAAACATTGCACCATATCTTTCAAAAATCCTGGAGCACCGGGGAAGTACTTGAGAATTAGAAAAGGGCTGATGTGATTCCCATCTTCAAGAAAGGGGAAAAAACACCCAGGAAACTATAGACCAGTGGTGGCAAACCTATGGCACGGGTGCCAGAGGCGGCACTCAGAGCCCTCTCTGTGGGCACGCGCGCTGTTGCCCCAGTCCTAGGCCTTCAGCTGGGTTTTATAAAACCTTTTCGCTTTAGGCCTCCACCGCTGTGTACAAAAAAAAAGGTTCAATCAATCAGTCAATTTCAACTTCTTGCGGGAAAAAAAAGATCTTGCAAAGTTGGAATTGATTGATTGAACTTTTTAGTCCCACCCAGTCTGCTGTTACCACCGCAGCCCTGCCCACCCAATGGGCCACACCCACCCAATGCACCACACCCACCCGGCACCCAACAATGCATAAGTGGGTTTTGGGTTGCAGTTTGGGCACTTGGTCTCTAAAAGGTTCGCCATCACTGCTATAGACCAATCAGCCTAACATTAATACCTGGGAAGAGCCTGGAAAATATAATAAAAAAACAGATCTGCCAACAACTAGAAGCAAACAAAGTTATAACTAGTAGCCAGCATGGGTTTGTTAAAAACAGATCATGCCAAACCAATCTTATTTCATTATTTGACAAATTGACTAAACTAGTAGACCAGCGAAATGCTGTGGATGTAGTATACTTAGATTTCAGTAAGGCATTTGACAAAGTAGACCACAACCTACTCCTTGGTAAGCTAGGAAAAGGTGGAATAGGCAACATGACCACCAGATGGATCTGTAGCTGGCTGACAAACCATACTCAACGAGTATTCCTCAACGGCACTACATCCACATGGAGAGAAGTAAGCAGTGGGGTACCACAAGGCTCCGTCTTAGGCCCAGTACTCTTCAATATCTTCATTAATGACTTAGACGAGGGAATAGAATGGGAACTCATCAAATTTGCAGATGACACTAAAGTGGCAGGAATAGCCAACACCCCAGAAGACAAGCTCAGGATCTCCAAAACTTGACAAACTTGAACAATGGGCCCTATCCAACAAAATGATTTTTAATGTGGAGAAAAGCAAAGTTTTACATTTAGGCAGGAAAAATCAAAGGTATAAGTACAGATTAGGCGAAACCTGGCTCAAAAACAGTAACTGTGAGAGGGACCTTGGAGTCCTAGTGGACGATCACTTGACTATGAGCCAACAGTGTGCAGCAGCAGCCAAAAAAGCTAATACAATCCTGGGTTGTATAAACAGGCATAGAATGAAGATCACACAAAGTATTAGTAGCGCTTTATAAAAACCCTAGTAAGACCATACCTGGAATACTGCAACCAATTTTGGTCACCGTACTACAAAAAAAATGTTGAGACTTTGGGAAAAGTTCAGAGAAAAGCACTAAAATGGTCAAAGGCTTTGGAAACTAAAACATATGAAGAATGGCTGCAGGATTTGTGTTTGGCTAGTCTAAAGAAAAAGAAGTGTTCCAATATCTCAGGGGCTGCCACAAAGAAGAGGGAGTCAGGCTATTCTCCAAAGCGCCTGAAGGCAGGACAAGAAGCAACGGGTGGAAACTAATCAAGGAGAGAAGCAGCCTAGAACTAAGGAGAAACTTCCTGACAGTTAGAACAATTAACCAGTGGAACAACCTGCCTCCAGAAGCGGTGAATGCTCCAACACTGGAAGTTTTTAAGAAGAGACTGGACAGCCATTTGTCCGAAATGGTATAGGGNTATTATTATTATTATTATTATTATTATTATTATTATTATTATTATTATTAAGAAACAGATGACATGACAGCAGTATTCCAGTATCTGAGGGGCTGCCACAAAGAAGAGGGGGTCAAACTATTCTGCAAAGCTCCAGAGGGCAGGACAAGAAACAATGGTTGGAAGCTGATCAAAGAGAGAAGCAACCTGGAATTAAGGAGAAACTTCCTGACAGTGAGGACAATCAACCAGTGGAACTGCTTGCCACCAGAAATCATGGGCCCTCCGTCGCTGGAAGTTTTTAAAAAGAGACTGGACATTTACCTGTCTGAGATGGTATAGGTTCTCCTGCTTATCAGGGGGCTGGACTAGAAGACCTCCAAGGTCCCTTCCAGCTCTATTCTATCCTAACAGTTGCAGCCTGCCAGGCCAGGGTCTCATAATTGCCACTTGCAACCTTCCTAACCAGCTTCTAATAAGCAAAGTCAATCTGGAAAGCCAGATGCGCTTAATGGCCATGTGATTCATTTAACAGCCATAGCAAAAACAGTAAAATCACCTAGGCCTCACTTACCGACTGACTAGCTTCGCAACGGAAGTTGCAATCATAACCCGAGGTCTACCCACACTATATTGTCAAAAGTAAACAATTTGTATGAAAACAAGAGTCGATTCACCGGTTGAGTTCGGGCCATTTGAAATCAGTAAAAATGTCAGTTCTTGTGCTGTTTTGTATATTTCTCAAACAGTGGTGGAGATTTGACAAGTTAACTGTGTTAATTTGCAGCTGAACAGTATTCCTTTATATACCCCAGCGGTTCTCAACCTATGGGTCGCGACCCCATTTGGGGTCGATCGACCATTTCACGGGGGTCGCCAAGCAAGGCTGTCCGCCATTTTTTCCCCTTTTCCGGTGGGTGCCTTACCTCCCTTGAGCTGGGCCAGCTGGTGGTTGGCCTGCTCCGTCTCTGCCGCTTGCCAGCTACGCCTCGGCCGGCGCAGGGGGAGGAACCACACATGCGTGGCGCTCCCGGGCAGGGGAAGTCTTCGACTTACGACCGGTTGGGTAGTCCTCGACTTAAGACCGGTTTAGTCCTCGACTTACGACCGGTTTAGTCCTCGACTTACGACCGGTTGGGGGTCGCGGCATTAAAAAGGTTGAGAACCACTGATATACCCCCAGGATTTGCACTTGTTGCATCTGCTGTTTCTTTGTTCTAGACCAGGGTTAGGCAACCTTGGCTCTTTTATGACTCGTGGACTTCAACTCCCAGAATTCCTCAGCCAGCACGGCTCAGCATGGAAACCTCTCCCTTTCCCCTCAGCATGGCTTGCTCAGGAATTCTGGGAGTTGAAGTCCACGAGTCATGAGGGGGCCAAGGTTGCCTACCCCTGGTCTAGACCAAATGTTTCTGAATTATTTCGCAGACATAGAAGTTAGGGTTAAGTATGAGATTTCAGAAGGCAATGTTGGGTAGCTTTTTTGGGGGGGAGTCTTCCTCTTTCCAAAGTTAATATTTTCTGTTTTTGGTCTGTTGGTTAATTAGCACTTGTAGTTACTGAGCCAAATGGTCTTTCTCCCCTTAAGATGGAAATGAAATGGCTGTCTAATGCATAGAATATAGGAATATGAACCAATTGATTCCTCATTTTAATTTTAATGCATTTAAGTAGAGATATTGATTCAGTTTGCCAATTATCTGTACATCTAATATGTTCAGATCCAAACTATTCAATATCGGTCTAGGTTTACGAGAAAAAGCATTCCATTTTTATGATTCTTAAAAATAATGCAGTTTTTATAACGGTGATAGATTTCTTTTTCTTGTTGAGCTCATTAAAAGTTAAATCTCTGCCTAAGCAACATTTCTTTCCAAAAGGCATGATCTTCCAAAGAAAATACTCCTCCTTTTTTTTTTAAAAAAAGGAAGTATAATTTAGAAGTCTATATTAGAGCCCAGGATAGCTGGTTTTAATCTCTATTTTTAGTCCTGAGTCTAAGCCAGAATTCCCAAAACTTTCCGGTTTTGTGGACCGGGATGGAGGAGGGGATGGTTCCGTGTGAGTGGTGGGCAAGGGTGTGTATGCACGCAGCTCCATTTGCACAAGCGGACACGCTCCTCCTGCTTGCACACTGCTCACGCAAGTGGGGATGCGCGCCGGCCCGCCACTTCCACTGCTTAGTTCCAAATGGTTCAAGGCCCGGCTCAGAGGTTAGGCACCCTGGTCTAAGCAATCGGTTGCTTAGGTTGAATTTAGGTTCTACATTTAGGCAAGAAAAACCAAATGTACAGGTATAGTATAGGGGGTAACTTGCTCAATAGTAGTAACTGTGAGAGGGACCTCAGAGTCCTAGTGGACAATCATTTAAATATGAGCCAGCCGTGTGCTGCAGCTGCCAAAAAAGCCAACACAATGCTAGGCTGCATTAACAGAGGGATAGAATCAAGATCACCTGAAGTATTAATACCACTTTACAATGCCTTGGTAAGGCCACACTTGGAATACTGCATCCAGTTTTGGTCACCACGATGTAAAAAAGATGTTGCGACTCTAGAAAGAGTACAGAGAAGAGCAACAAAGATGATTAGGGGACTGGAGGCTAAAACATATAAGGAACGTTTGCTGGAATTGGGTATGTCTAGTTTAACAAAGAGAAGGACGAGAGGGGAGATGATAGCAGTCTTCCAATATCTCAGGGGCTGCCACAAAGAAGAGGGAGTCAAGCTATTCTCCAAAGCACCTGAAGGCAGGACAAGGAGCAACAGGTGGAAGCTAACCAAAGAGAGAAGCAACCTAGAACTAAGGAGAAACTTCCTGACAGTTAGAACAATTAACCAGTGGAACAACCTGCCTCCAGAAGCGGTGAAAGCACCAACACTGGAAGTTTTTAAGAAGAAACTGGACAGCCATTTGTCCAAAATGGTATAGGGTTTCCTGCCTGAGCAGGGGGTTGGACTAGATGACCTCCAAGGTCCCTTCCAACTTTATCATCATAATCATCATCATCATTATCATTATTATTATTATTATTATTATTATTATTATTATTATTATTATTATTATTATTATTATTATTATTATTATACTATTCTGATTAATAATGTAGCTTTTCCCAAATGGATGGTAGCAACGGAATATGGAGCTTAAGATCAGAAAACACCAAATTAGGGGTTGCCTGACATATTGACTGGGTTCTCTTGCATATATTTTTAAACTGTTAACCAATTGGACTAGACACTCTGGCCAAAACAATATGATAAAATGAATTGTTGTAAGGCAAAACAGAGAAGACGAGGAAGAGAAACGATCAGATGAATGAATGAGGTCTATTGTGCTTTTAATGTTCAAGAAATCGGTTTCAGTGAAATTGTTCTGAAAAAATTGTATCCATATATATACAACCTGAAGTATGGTGGTATCTTGGTACTCAACTGCTTTGAAATTCATCGAATTTGGTACTCGACCCATTTTGTCCCGATAGTCATTGTTTGCTTGATAGTCAGTGCACAAGCTAGAACTTGTCGCTGTCGGCTGCCTTGTGACTCACTACATTATTCCCTATGGGAAAAAATGTGTTTGGTACTCATTGTTTTCGGTACTCATCCCACCTCCAGGAACCAATTAAGGATGAGTACCGAGATAACACTGTAATTTGATTTTTGCACATATGGATAGGGCATGCCTAAATACAGCTTTTGTAAGTTCAAGTCAAAATCAAGTTACTGATTTTGTTATACCAGGGGTTCACAACCCCCTGGACTGCGGCCCATTGAGAATTGGGCCGCATAAGCAGTGGGCAAGTACACACATGCACGAAACTGCATTTATGTAAGCGGCAGGTGCTTATACCGCAGAGCTGGAAAGATTGGGGATGGCTATGTTATGCTATAGTTCAAGTTGCAGGCTGTCAAAATAAAGACAAGCCCTGTTTTTGGCATATCCCTGGTAGCTTACGTTTAAAACATGAAATATTAAAAGGTCTCTTTTAATGTTTAGCCTGCTGTTTTAAGCGTTCAGTCATACATCATTTCTGCTGAACAGTAAAAGCCAGGCTTGTGTATAATTTGCTGTTCTCTCTCAGTTTCCTCAAACAAATTACTACTCTTTCTAATTGCTACGCTCCATCCTTGCAACGTGAAAGTCCCAAGAGAACAATCAATTGTTATTAATTTCAAAAATATCTAACCCAACTGTGTGTCTTTGTTCTGCTGTTTTCCAGGGATTTCGGTCATGGATACGGACAGCTTCAAAATCCCTCCTTCACCAATGTGCCTCCAAAATTATAGCCAGCTTGTAGATGAAACCCCAGTATGATTTTTATGCTGCCTTGTCTTTTTTTTTTTTTCCTAAACTTTGTAACACAAATAGCTTTTTGGATCTTTGTTTTAACTCCAGAGTGTTTCATCAAGTATCACTGTATCTTTGTAGAGATGTTAATAAACAGTTTTTTTTTAATTGTCGTGTGCAAAAGAATCTTCTTCAATTATGAAACTTTTTCGTAGATGATGACTTCAGTTTTCACGTCGCTCAACTCAACAATTCTTTTAAGAATATTGGGATATCGTTTCTTTCAAGCTTGTCTATTGTAGAAAGATGGTTATCTGCTATGGGTGCAATCAGAGGAAGTAAACAGAGGTAGAAAATACTTTGATTAAATGTCAAAATCCTCTGAAGAGAAATGGTAAATCCAACATTTAATTCCATGCTGTTGGTAGAAATTCAGTTAATCAAAACTCCTCCTCATTTTTGTGTTGAGCTGTCACTAGCGGAGCACAGGATACCAAAATGTCTAACAATAATTTTGAAACCACATTCACCTCCTTTCAATCTGGTGTCCCATAAATATAGCAGTGTTCCAATATCTCGGGGGTTGTCACAAAGAAGAGGGAGTCAAGCTATTCTCCAAAGCACCTGAAGGCAGGACAAGAAGCAACAGATGGAAACTAATCAAGGAGAGAAGCAACCTAGAACTAAGGAGAAACTTCCTGGCAGTTAGAACAATTAATCAATGGAACAACCTGCCTCCAGAAGCGGTGAATGCTCCAACACTGGAATTTTTTAAGAAGAGACTTGGATAACCATTTGTCTGAAATGGTATAGGGTTTTCTGCCTGAGCAGGGGGTTAGACTAGATGACTTCCAAAGTCCCTTCCAACTCTTCTATTAAAATTATACACAGCATAAATAAGGGGAAAATATGCACCCTTCTCACACACCTTTGCCAATTCTGGAGCCAGTTTGTTTTGCCATGTGCAGCTAGATTCTAGCTTTCTGTCCTATGAAAAGGTTTCAAATGAGGGGATAATAAGATGTTCTTGGATTCCTGGTTTCCTAAGGACCTTCTACAGTACATTTTGTCATGATGACACAAACAAAGGGCTTTTTTTTAGTCAATGAAGCCCGTACTGACTTCTTTTTGGTACTGTGGGGTTTTCTCAGTTATCCAGCATGGATCATCAATATTGTGTCTTGTTCCTTGGCCTTTTCTAAAGTTAGCATCAACTTGTGGCCTCACCCTTTCCGTGTAGGGCTCTTTAATCTGCCATTAGGTGATCCTAAGCATTATTTTACTAGCAAGTGAAATTAAGAATTGTACATTCTGTTACATCGTCTTTCTTTGGTTTTGATAAGTAGATTGACCTGTTGGTTATTGTGTCATTCTCTATATCTGCTGGCCTAGTTTGCTTGGACCCTTTACTAGATCTTCTGTTGCTTTCCGTATTTCTGCAACCATTCCAGAAATTGTGGGCGCTCCATCACTGGAGGTTTTTAAGAAGAGACTAGATAGTCACTTGTCTGAAATGGTATAGGTTCTCCTGCTTAAGCGGGGGGCTGGACTAGAAGACCTCCAAGGTCCCTTCCAGCTCTATTCTATTATTATTACAATTCTTGTAATCTTCCAGCTTGGCAATAGCCAGAATGCTGTCCTAACTTTGTCTTCTAGTATGTACTTATAAATAGGGAATATCTTCTACAGCATTTTGGACACTGATGCCTTTACTGTACAGAAATTCAGTATATTCCTTCCATTTTATTTGATCTTTTTGAAATCAGCTACTGTACTATCTGTCCATTGGTGTCTTTCCTTTCTGTTCCATTTCCAGTATTCAATAACAGATGTCATAATACTACTTTTCGGTTCTTCTAGCAGCTCTCTTTGTTAAGAAAGGTTTCTTCTGGAGATCTTTCCCTTTGGCTTCTTTTTTTTTCTTTTCTTGGCAATTCGTTTTGATGTTAGTTTGTTTTCTACTTTTCCTTAGTTTTTGGCAGACTCTTCATATCCACCTTTAACAAAAAAAAATTGACTTAATTCTACAGTTCCTGTGGTTTCTTATCAGACTTTAAAATGGTTCCTTGTAAATAGTGGGTATATGACCAGGATCCTGCCATGGAAACTGGCCTTATTTTCCTACTTTAGCTTGACTTAGAATTTGCACATAAATAGTGTGATACGTTTCACAATCCGCTGCTGGCCCCATCTTTGTATCAATACTATACTCGATTTGATTTGATAGCATCTATTATATAGGGATCATTTTGTTTGGAAACGGTGTTAGCAACAAAAAACACTTTAGATTGCAGGAGTTGTTGAGTCATTGTTTTCTTCATTTTTCTTCATTTTTTCCCCCTTCCTAATCCATACTGCCAACTGTTTCCTCCTGACTATTTCCAATTTTGGCACTCCACCACAAGCAGTATATATCTTGCTTGCATGTTTTGTTAATTTGAGATTGAATTTGACATAACGCTCTCCAATCTTCTCTTCTCCTGCATTAATGGTTGGAGCATAAAATTGAATAACCATACTATTAAAGTCAAACTAATCCTTGGTCATTGATTGCACAGAATCCGAATAGTGTGTTTGCCATATTCTTCCTGACTGCGAAAGTAAAATTTCCCTCTTTGTTTTTGATGTCTTCCGTAGCAAATGGTGTGATGATCTGACTTACAGTGTGTTTTGTCAAGTGTAAAAGTAGTGACCAGGTGCCCTGGCAGTTGGTTCTTTTGGACCCAGAGACAATGAACACTCTAGTAAATAAAGGGATTTGATGCTGTATGGTTAGCTTAAGCAAACTGATTGAAAAGCACAGTATAAAAAAAGCATACATACCAAGCAAAGTAACACTCCAATATCTTTACAAACTGCCCGGAACTCCTTAATAACAACAGCAAAAGAGACCCCGTAGGCAGCCAGATTCTGCAATACTTAATACTAGTTTCCATGCAGAAACTCTTAACTAATAACTCCATTTTTATCAAAGCCTGGCCCCATGACTTCCTGGCCCTGCTATGGTCAGGAGGTCTTCAAGACCTGATCTTGACTGGGTGGCACATGATTCTGGGATGGGAATGGAAAGTTTGAGACTTTCACGGCGAGAAATGTTTTGAAGCTATGTGAGGATTCCCACCCTGCCTTTCCTTAATTCAGCAAACAAAGGTTAAAAACAAGCAGGCTAACTCTGAGCTTCAAAGAAAGTATAGGTGAAGTTATCCTGAGTTTCTTTTTCTGAGGACTCTGTAATCTCTCTGCAAGTCCCCCCATTAAGCAACCTATTCACTTCTCTGGCTGCAGGGTCAACTCTTAAGTTCCTAATAAGAAGGAGAAATCAGAACAAGGTCTAAACTCCTTGAAATAACAATGGTCTTCCTCACTTCCTTACAGTGAAGTGTTACGTGAAGTGTTAATACCACTTTATAATGCCTTGGAAAGGCCACACTTGGAATATTGCGTTCAGTTTTGGTTGCCATGATCTATAAAAGATGTTGAGATTAGAAAGAGTGCAGAGAAGAGCAGCAAAGATGATTAGGGCGCTGGAGGCTAAAACATAACAAAGAATGGTTGCAGGAATTGGGTATGTCTAGAGAAAAGAAGGACCAGGGGTGACACGACAGCAGTGTTCCACTATCTCAGGTTGCCACAAAGAAGAGGAGGTCAACCTATTCTCCAAAGCACCTGAAGGCAGGACAAGGAGCAACAGATGGAAACTAATCAAGGAGAGAAGCAACCTAGAACTAAGAAGAAATTCCCTGATAGTCAGAACAATTAATCAGTGGAACGACTGGCCTCCACAAATGGTGGGCTCTCCAACACTTGAGTTTTTTAAGAAGAAATTGGACAACCGTTTGACATGGTACAGGATCTCCTGCCTTGGACTAGAAGACCTCCAGGGTGTTTTCCAACTCTGCTATTCTGTTACACAGAGCGTCTAATTCTAGTCGATTCACCGATGCCTAACCTGTCTTTGTGGACTCTGTGTCACATTGCACTGTGCTGAGCATTCCTGTGTCCATGGTTCTCAGGTTGCATTCCCCCAATGGAATTGTCAGCGCTTTGAGACAGACAAGGTCAAAACAGAGACACAGCAGAGATTCCAGAAATGTCCTTTATAGTAAGAATAACAGAATCTTGAGAGCCTCTCCGGGGTCTTCTGTGTAACCCAGGGGTAGTCAACCTTGGCTCTTTTATGACTCGTGGACTTTAACTCCCAGAATTTCTGAGCCAGCTGTGCTGGCTCAGGAATTCTGGGAGTTGAAGTCCACGAGTCATAAAAGAGCCAAGGTTGACTACCCCTGGTGTGACCCATCTTAACATCTGAAACTGAAGAAAGTGTAGGTGGAGTTACCCTGAGTTTCTTTCTCATACTTCCCTTTCTCAGGACTCTTTTAATCTCTCTGCAAGTCCCCCCATTAAACAACCTGTTCAGTTTTTCTCTGACCGCAAGGTCAACTCTAAATTCTTCTAAGGTAATTCTATCTGGTAGCTTCTTTTCCTGTGTGGTGATGTCAGCAGTTAGACAGCCTGAAGACTTCAATCCAGCCATGTCATAAGTGCTGTCAGTTCTCCAAAGATGATCTGCTCTTCTCAGGAGCGTGTTGAGTGCCATTTGACCTCAGGCACCCATCATCCGGCACTGTATTGTCAGTCACTTTATACATGTGGCTTTCTCGGTAAAATATTAAAGTGTTCATCAGACTCCAGCTTATATTATTCCTATTCAATACAGGTCCGTGGCTTCCTTTAGGTAGGCAATTGGGATGATCTTCATATCTTGGATAGCCAAAACACCATGGAATGGAATGGAATGGAATGGAATGGAATGGAGTGGAGTGGAGAGTGGAGTGGAGTGGAGTGTTGGAGTGGAATAGAATAGAATAGAATAGAATAGAATAGAATAGAATAGAATAGAATAGAAGATTATGGTCTTCATATCTTGGATAAATAGAATAGAATAGAATCTTCATATCTTGGATAACTAAGAATAGAATAGAATAGAATAGAAGATTATGGTCTTCATATCTTGGATAAATAGAATAGAATAGAATCTTCATATCTTGGATAACTAAGAATAGAATAGAATAGAATAGAATAGAGTATGATTTTCATATCTTGGATAACTAGAATAGAATAGAATAGAATAGAATATGATCTTCATATCTTAGATAACTAAGAATAGAATAGAATAGAATAGAGTATGATCTTCATATCTTGGATAACTAGAATAGAATAGAGTATGATCTTCATATCTTGGATAACTAGAATAGAATAGAATAGAATAGAATAGAATAGAATAGAATAGAATAGAATAGAATAGAATCTTTATTGCCACTTTAAATGTACACTAATCAGCATACATTAAAATGAGATTTTGTTGCATACAGCTCTGAAAGGGTAACCACCTCCAATATGTACTGCATAAACATGACAAAAATAAATAAATGATGCATATACACACACCATCCAAATAGCATTCAAATAGATGCTTCTACAGTACACCCAGAGACAGAAAATTGGATATTGGGAACCTCCAGGAAACCCCTATTTAACAAGCCAGATTCTGAGGTTTGGGAAACATTGGAAGTAATGAGGAATTATACAAAGAACTATATAAATGAAAGCTTTACCAACTTCAGGCCTTCCTTCCTTCCTTCCTTCCTCTTAACATCAGAAAGCAGTGTATTTTTTATTTGGATTGAAGCCACCACTTTCACTCTTAAAGGACACATATTTTTTAGTCATCAGATTTCATTCTGTCCGATTTATACATATTCCAAATTTTGCTTTTCACTGTTTTAATGCAGCTTCTGGTGCACATAGGGAGTTTACCCTTTGTTATCGGAGAGCCTTCTTAAATAGGGAAATTTAAGATACTTTATACATGCGACAGAAATATATGAAAAAAATAAAACTATCTTTTTTTTTTTCAGTTTCGCTCCAGTTATGTAGCCTTTGGTTCTTAAATGATGTATTTCAAGTAGGTTTGACGCCACTTTCTCCTAAATTGAGACCTCTCAAGTCTTCTATGAGGTCTCCTTAGCTTTAATTAAAAAAGAAGGAAGGTGATTTTGTCCCAGAAAATAAACTTGGATCCTTTTTCTTCCTGTGAAAATAATTATGTGTGCCATATCTCCTACATTTATAACTTGTCAAGAAGCATCATAATCCTCCCCCCCAAAAAAGGGGGGAGATTAATATATTTCCTTTATTTAAATATCCTGTGGAGCTCACATTTTCAAAGTCGAAAGCCCAGAGATGAAACAATTGACATACGATAAACTAGCACTGCGTTTGATTACAGACATATTGTGAATCTTCATATTTATTTTTGTCAGCTTGCAAACCTTCAGTGGTGCATTTTATAAGATTGTTTTGACAATGTTTTAATTTTGCTTTCATGAGCCGGATGATGATAACCATCAAATATATGTTTGCATATGTCATGGGATAAGGGAAAATTAAACATGGAACAAGGCAGCTAATGGAGAAATGAATTTGCCATCCCAGAGAAGCTGATAAAAATATAGTTAGAGGAATTGTGGAGCCCTTGGTACTCTCTGAGCTTGGTTGTTTCCCTACCCAGTAAATGAATATCAGTGCTAGAAGGGAGTCGGCTTTGCCAGATCATACTCCTTCTAGCACTGATGATGTTACCTAGTTGGGTAATGAAACGTCTGCAGAAAAACAGCCAAACTCAGAAAGCATCAAGAACCCCCCTCAGTTCAACTCTGAGCTACGAATATCTTGTATTACTTGAATGAATATTTGGGTACTTCCTTGCACCTTGTGCCTTTTTTCCCTAAGGGGAACATTTTCCACTTGGCGAGAAGATTCTCCAGAGCCAGATGCCTGATGTGTATCTTTCTGGTTCCTTCTGCTAGATTTTGCTGGTCTTACCTGTCTTGTAAGATACCTGAGCTCCAGCCTACCGGTGAAATCTCTCCATTGTGTTGTTGACACACACATGATAAAATGGACAGGGACCCCCAGATATAACCTCTTTCTCCGTGCCACTATGGGATATGATTAAAACAAGCAATTGTATGTTTATTTCATTTTTTTTGCTGGGAAAAGCTGGAATTCAGTATTTTGCGTTAAGATCCATCTTGCTGGTTTCCCAGACAATTTGAGAGTGCTGGAGACCCCATATTAAACACACACACAGAGACACACAAACCACGTACGCACAAAATTAGGAGCGGTGGTGAAAATGGTTAGATATAGCAGTATTGCAGGCTAACTCTGCCCACTGCCAGGAGTTCGATCCTGACCGGCTCAAGGTTGACTCAGCCTTTCATCCTTCCAAGGTCAGTAAAATGAGGATCTAGGTTGTTGGGGGGGGGCAATGTGCTGACTCTGTAAACCACTTAGAGAGGGCTGTAAAGTCCTGTGAAGTAGTATATAAGTCTAAGTCAGTGATGGCGAACCTTTTAGAGACCGAATGCCCAAACTGCAACCCAAAACCCACTTATGCATCGTCGGGTGCCATATGGGTGTGGCCCATTGGCTGGGTGTGGCCCATTGGGTGAGCGTGGCCCATTGGGTGGGCGTGGCTGCGGTGGTAACGGCAGACTGGGTGGGACTAAAAAGTTCAATCAATTAATTCCAACTTTGCAAGATTTTTTTTTTCCCGCGAGAAGTTGAAATTGACTGATTGATCGAACCTTTTTTTTTTTTTTGCACACGGCAGCGGAGGCCTAAAGCGAAAAGGTTTTATAAAACCCAGCTGAAGGCCTAGGACTAGGGCGACGGTGCGCGTGCCCACAGAGAGGGCTCTGAGTGCCGCCTCTGGCACCCGTGCCATAGGTTCGCCACCACTGGTCTAAGTGCTATTTCTATTTCTACATTTTGAGGCTAACTGTTCTTCTGTTTCATCTGGTTCTTCAATTTGTGTCAGATTTAAACTGTGCGCAGCTATTCACATAAAATGCATCAAGCAGTATTCCTAAAGGGGAAGCTTAAATCTTTTAAGCTTAACTTCGTATCGTAGGTTAAATTTCGGCTATATTTAAAGGAGACAGCTTGATTCTAGAAATTGGTTTAAAAAAAAAAAAAAAAAGCTTTAAGCGCATTGTCATGTCCTCAGTTGACTGCAGTAAAACCAGATGGAAGAAAAGATTATATAAACCCTCTCCTATACTGCAGCTCGCTTTGCCCTAAAGAAGTTTCTTTTTTTTCCCCCGTCTATATTTATGTACTATAAAATAAAACTCCAATAAATACTTTCAGAAGATTAAGCCATAAAACGCGGAGCCCAAGAATGTCCCTTTGAAGTCGAAGGACGAGTACTGCTTCCCGGATACTCATCTTCCTCCTTAAAACCATTGCTTTAAAATGCTGAATTATAATGGTTGTTCTTTAATAGAAAAGCCGCACTCTCGTCCAGGCGTGGGGTAGGCTGTGTTGCACTAATAAATGTCATTAGGACAGAATTAAAATGTTCTATAGCCCAGAGAGAGCTAACATAATTGGGAAGGGAAAACAGTTCTGTTCCCCCCTGGTCTCTCCCTTTCTAGCTAAATTCATCTTCTCTGTCCCCAGGAGAAGAGCAGCGGCAGTTCGTTAGGGATGCAACTTGGTGCTTTGCTTAAAAAAAGTTTGAATCCATCCTCAAAACACAAGAGAACGGAAAGCCGTTTGAGTTTTTAATTTAGAAAGAATTGTGGAGCATGGAAAATAACCTTTTTTTAAAAAAAAGGTTGACTATTTTAGCTTCGGTACTTACGTTCCTTACCACTCTCTGCAACTGCACTCTAGGAGCAGCGTTGCCTGAGAGCAGGGCTTTTCAACCAGTGGTACGGGTACCACCTGTGGTACATTGGCACCTGGCAGGTGGTACGTGACCATCCTAGAAAAGTGGTAGCGGGGGAGGGGAATGAACTGAACCGGTGGCAGCACCGCACAAACCTGAGCGAGAGATGGCTGGAGCTGCAGGGCTGTCAGGGCTCAGCGGAAGCGCCAGGATCAGCACCAGGCTCCAGCTGGAGCTCGGCTCTGATCCTGGTGCTTCTGCTGAGCCGTGAAGAAGCACCAATCAGCTGGAAAGCAGCACTGATCCTGGCACTTCTGCTGAGCCAAGAAGAAGCGCTGATCAGCTGGAATGTTGCAGCATCTCCAGGGTCTTGTGATTTACATTCAGATGCTTGGAAACTGATTCATGTTTATGACGGTCACAGTGTCCGAGGGTCATGTGAAGTAACCAAAACCTGCTGCAACCACCCAGCAGATGGGGGGGGGAATAAAACCCTGCTGCCAATCCTCAACAGAAATGCTCACAACAATGAAAACCTTGGACAGGAGGAAGAGCGCGGCTGGGCAGGCAGGCAGGTGTCTTGCTCGGCTGTGGCATGGGGGGCACTTTTTTCAGTGCCATTGTAACTTCAAACAGTCACTAAGCGAACTGTTGTAAGTCGAGGACTACCTGTACTTTATCACTTTTTTCCCTTTTTTTTGGTCATCCAGTTTTTGACACCTTGCTAGGCGACTGGTGGTACTCGGATGTTGCCATATCCTAAAAGTGGTGCAATGGGTGAAAAGGTTAAAAAGCCCTGCCTTAGAGCAGGGCTATCCAAATTTGGCAAACTTCGAATCCAGGGAGTGAAAATCCACTAAGTCTTAAAAAGTTGCCAAGTTTGAACCTTCCTGCCTTAGAGCAGGGCTTTTCAACCGGTGGTACACATACCACTAGTGGTACTTTGGCACCTGGCAGGTGGTACGTGACCATCCTAGACAAGCGTAGCAGGGGAGGGGAATGAGCTGAAGCAGTGGCAGTACCACACAAGTCTGAGGGAGAGACAATTGGAGCTGCAGGGCTCAGCAGAAGCCACAGGATCAACGTGCGTGGCTACATGCTGATAGGCACTTCCAGCACACCCGAAAGAGAAGAGGACGAGGGGGGAGAGGAGAGGATATAAAAGGAGGTTTTGGTGGGAGAAGGAGAGAAAAAAAAAGACGCAGCCTTGGGAAGAGGAGTTAGCTGGACCTGCACCGAAGAGAAGAGGAGGGGAGAGAGGAGAGGATATAAAAGGAGGATGGGGAGAAATTTGTTAAATGAGTTTTGCCTCATTTTACGACTTTTCTTGCCACATTTATTAAGTGAATCACTGCAGTTGTTAATAGCACAATGAATCCATTGACTTTGCTTGTCAGAAGGTTCTAAAAGGGGATCACATGATCCCAGGACACTGCAACCATCATAAATATGAACCAGTTGTCAAGCATCCGAGTGTAAATCACATGTCCCTGGAGATGCTGCAACAGTCAGAAGTGCGAAAAACGGTCATAAGTCTCTTTTTTCATTGCTGTTGTAACTTTGAACAGTTACTAAACGAATTGTTGTAAGTCGAGAGACTACTTTAATGTGGCAATAAAGGGAAATGGTTAAACCCATGCGGAGAAATTCTAATAGCTGGTTAATTGGATTATTTTTTTAAAAAAAAAAAAACCAATGAAATACAGCTTTTATTATTGACTGACCCATTTTTTTCCCCAAAACCAGCACATCAAAAGCCAAAACAGGTCTCCCTCTTGGAAGAAACTCTGCATTTATAGGTTAAGCAGACAAATAGTTGGGCTATTTTCTCTGTCCCAAATTGATAAAGACTTTGATCCAATTGATAAAAGACTTTGATCCGTACAAACTCTGCAGTGCAAATTTAATTGTGTCCTGTTTTTTTCCCCTAAAATTGTGTTGTTTTACTATGTCCTACTTTGCCAGTCATGGAATCCTTCCCCCCCCCCCCCAACCGTTCAAATGAGTGGAAAGACAATCATTTAAAAATGCTTTATGTAAAAGGAATTAAAACTAAGGATTACTCTAAAATGGTAAACGAGCTTCAGTTTTCCCATCAGGGCACCTGTAATGATAGTCACAGGTTTCTTGACCATCTTGGCAATCAAAGCCCACTTCCCCTGCCACACCTTTGTTTGATTTTTATCCTGCATTTATTACTTTCTAAGTAACTCAAGGGGGTGAATATGCCTAATATTCCTTCCTACTATTTTCCCCACAACAACTATCCTCTGAGGTGGGTTGGGCTGAGAGAGTGTGACTAGCCCAAAGTCACCAAACCAGCTTTCATGATTAAGACAGGACTAGAACTCACATCCTCTCAGTGATTGGCCCAGAGTCACCCAGCTAGCTTTCATACCAAAGGTGGGACTAGAACTCACATCCTCTCGGTGATTGGCCCAAAGTCACCCAGGTGACTTTCATGTCTAAGGTGGTACTAGAACTCACAGTCTCCTGGTGATTCACCCAGAGTCACCCAGGCAGCTGGCATGTCTAAGCTGGGACTAGAAGTCACACTCTCCTGGTGATTGGCCCAAAGTCACCCAGCTAGCGTTCATACCAAAAGTGGGACTAGAACTCAGTCTCCTGGTGATTGGCCCAAAGTCACCCAGCTAGCTTTCATACCAAAGGTAGAACCATAACTCACAGTCTCCTGTTGATTGGCCAAAGTTACCCAGGTGATTTTCATGTCTAAGGTGGTACTAGAACTCACGGTCGCCTGGTGATTGGCCCAAAGTCACCCAGCTAGCTTTCATACCAAAGGTGGGACTAGTCTCCTGTTGATTGGCCCAAAGTCACCCAGGTGACTTTCATGTCTAAGGTGGCACTAGAACTCACGGTCTCCTGGTTTCTAGGCCAGCACCTTAACTGCTGCACCAAACTGGCTGTGCATTGCCTGCGCATAAAAAGGGATGGGGTGTTGATCACTCCTCCATCCTGACCATTTTGAAGCCAGTAACTGGGCCATACATGTTCTTCTTCCCACGTTGCCTTCAACAGCTCCTGTAATTGAAGACAATCTAGAAAGCAGTTCATAAGACAGCCTGGAAGGTCATTCGAATACATTTTGTAAAGTGTAGTTAAAGTGTCATAAATATTGTTGAGCTCATTGTATTATCGCCACTGCCTACGATTTCCTCTCCTTCTTCTTTTTGTGGCCTTGCAAGGGGCAAAACTCCCAATCAATATAAACACAATTGGATTGGGTAATTGGCTCGTGATGCATTGCAAAAATGATGAAACCAGATTGAAAAACAAATCGGGGGCTGTAAGATGGGGGCTATTGACAGACAGAGCAGGATTTCCAACCAGGTATAAAATGATGCCATGCCAGAGATGAAGGATGAAATAATGTTGTGCCTAGGTCGTGACTTTTATATGCACCCAGGTGAGTGAGTTACTTCTCACATCCCATCTAAGTACAAGCAGTCCTCAACTTACAACAGTTCACTTAGTGACCGTTCAAAATTACAACATCACTGAAAAAAGTCACTTATGATATGACCATTTTTCACACTTACGACCGTTACAGCATCCCCAGGACCACGTGATCAGAATTCAGACACTTGGCAACTGGCATGTACTTATGACAGTTGCAGTGTTCCAGAGTCACGTGATCACCTTTGGTGACCTTCTGACAAACAAAGTCAATGGGAGAGCCAGATTTACTTAACAAGTAAATCAACAAGTAAATGAGTAAAATCAGGTAACGCTGGCAATCGTCTCTTCAACTTAATTGCGGTGATTCACTTAACAACTGTGGCAAGAAAGGTCGTAAAATGGGGCAAAACTCATTTAACCAATGTCTCGTTTAGCAACCTAAATCTTGGGCCCAATCGTGATCTGTACACATTGCAAAATTTGCAACACCGAAGAGGAAATGTATGGTTAAAATACTACCATAACTCACAATGGCATGTGGATTGTTTAAATGAAGAAACACAACAGAGACTCACGTTAGCAGCTTTTAATTCCTGTTTAAAAATCACAACAAAATGGGTTTGAAAGCCAAAGTCGAAAGCTGGTGGTCGTCTCTTCAAGCAAAGAATGCAGAAATTAATAACATTTTGTTTTTTTTAAAAAAAGATAACATCTAAGATAATGTTACCCACCTACTATGTGGATTAACACGTCCAAGCCTTAAGGAATATAATTTTCCATATTAAGAAGAAAGAAAAGATTGTAAATATTATGCTGTACTCAGAATTCTTATTTCTTTATATACCTGCTCAATTTCAGGTTGATGACCTTGTCAGCTTTTTTTTTTTTTTTTAACGTGCAGGAAAAACATCACTAAAGCTTTTATTCCAAAACCATTTTTCTAGATTTCCAACAGACATGTATTCCGGGCGTCTCTTTATATGGTCACAAACTAGACATAAGTGTGAGTTCCAGAAATTAGGACGGTAGACCGAAAAATCCTTCTTCCACTTAAAGTAACTTAGGTACAGCGTATCATTTTGGTCGAGCATCAAAAGATACTCAGAGAGATTCTTAGGTGACTCAAAATCGTCCACGTGAATGAAAGACTCAGCCGGGATGTAATCCTCGTAGTTTTCTCTGGGAGGACCCAGAACCACGGGCACAGATCCGGCCAGAAGCGCCAAGTAAAGTTTCTCGGTAATATAATCTTTAAAGATGGAATTTTCAAAGGCCAGATAAAACTTGCAAGAGGAAAGGGTGGGCATGAATTCGTTCCAGCTCAGATCTCTTCCAAACACTTTCCCGTAAGTATGAATTCGAATATATTTCTTTAACGCCTTGTAATATCGGATTCTCTCCTGAGGATACCGGTTGCTGACTACCCAACATACGAGTTTGTCTTTGGGGGGCACTTTGGCCCGAGAGGCATTTGGGTTAAAAGTGAGGAAGCCGTAAGGTATGTGAATATCTGCATCCCGGCGGTAAGTGAGGGTCAGGTTGAAGAGGCGGTTCAACCCACGCTTGGGGAGCGAGTGGACGGGGGACTCCATGTTCATCCAGACCCACTTCTGAAACGTAGGCCTGGGCTGCTGAGGGAGGTTGCTGAGATCCCACATGAGGTCTCGGTGGTGAAAGACGACCCCGTGGGACTGATTGTACATGCTCCGATTCATGGTGATGTGACAGCTGGAGATTTTCATGTCCAGACAGTGCAATGGGTTCATTCTGCACCCAAAGGGGCATAGCCAGACCAGAATGACGGTGGCATTTCTTTGGATGAAGTTGTCGTTGTAGGGATCATCCTGACTGAAGAACACGGCCGGGTCTGATGTAGAAACTCCCTGACTTAGTTTGAAGTAAAACCAAAGCTGGGTAGGTTTGATGTAGACCAGGAGGCAGGCTCCAAAGCAGACCAAAAACAGGAAGAAAGCCAGGCAGAACCAGAAAACTCTGGATGGTGTGCTCATGGCCCCAAAATCACCTCAGGGTGCTTCTCTAACTCCGAAAGGATGACCCAGGGCTGGATGGAGAAGGATGACCAACACCGTGGCCAGGTAGCAGATGTCCAGTGATTTTTTCCCCCTCCAGGAACAGCATGAGGAAAAAGGGGAGGAGACACTGAGGGGGAGGGTCCTCTCTCTCCTATTCAACTCTTCCTGCAAAGAAAAGCCACGCCCCTTCCTGACTGGAATTATTTAGGCCAGGGGTAGGCAACCTTGGCTCTTTTATGACTCGTGGACTTCAACTCCCAGAATTCCTGAGCCAGCATGGCTCAGCTTGGAAACCTCTCCCTTTCCCCTCAGCATGGCTGGCTAAGGAATTCTGGGAGTCATAAAAGAGCCAAGGTCCACGAGTCATAAAAGAGCCAAGGTTGCCTACCCCTGGTTTGGGCCCTTGAGAAGGCCTCTTGGCAACTTAGAGGCCTATAATTTAAAAATCCAGAAAAAATATACATACCTACATATATTCATACATACGTACAGTGTATTTAATGGCTGACCTATTTGCTTTCAGTCCGCTGGTAATTCCACATGGAATCACAAGAAGACTGAAGGTAAATAGGTCAACCATTAAAAAAAATAAATGAATAAATAGATAAATTTATCAGTGGGCTCAGTCCTCTCTCTGCCCCAAAGGCCTGAATCTGCGTTTTCAGGTGACTTATAGCAGAGTTTCTCAACCTCAGCAGCTCGAAGATGGGTGGACTTCAACTCCCAGAATTCCCCAGCCATGGCTGGAGAACTCTGGGAGTTGGAAGTCCATGCATCTTCGAGCTGCCAAGGCCTGTGAAATACTGGCCTAAGGGTAGCAGTGTACAAATAGGAGTGTTAGATGGGAGTTACTGGGTGGACTGCAAGGAAGCCTTGCATGGGATAAAATGGTGGTCGGGGGGG
>NW_015389370.1:0-9903 GCF_001527695.2 Protobothrops mucrosquamatus
GTCCTCCAGACTTTGTTCTTGAACGTCCATCATTCCTTTTTCCACACAGTGTATCTGGCTCAGCTCACAGCTTCCAGTGTCCCACCTATCTCCCTGATAATCCCAAATCTGTCAGAATTTAGTACTCCTATTTTCAAATCATATCTTTTCCCCCTTTGACAACATTGCAAAATATATCTTTCCTTTAGTGTCAAAACTAGCTCTACTTCCTGGTCATCTTTCAACTGATCTACTGTAAAAAAGAAACCAAAACCCCCCCACAACCAAACCCACACCTCACACTCTATATCCAAAATTCTCTACCAAATGTATTCATCACCTGCCTTCAGTCAGCCTACAAGGCATCTATCTCTTTAAACTCCATTCCTGTTTATCCCTTCTTTCCTTTCACAATCCTCAGTGACCTTATCCTTCTTGTGTCCCATTGCCTATCCAGTTTCTCCACTTGCAATTATACAAAGTTTTTCTACTTCCTCAATTCTCCCTCTTTCTCCTGCTGCTTATATTGCTGGAATTGCCTCATCCGCTTCTTACCTTTAAATGCCTCCTCAAATCTAAATTTAATGTGGAGCCTTTGGCAAAAACAAAACAAAATTACCCCACCACCCTTAGTCCCTTAATGTAATTACCCTAAAGTTTATATAACTGAAGTAACTCCATACTTTTCTCCCCCTCATTCTGCCTTTGCTTAAACCTGTTCCTTCCATTGAACCCTGAATCCTTTTGGATAAGCATGTACAAGCAGTCCTCTACTTACAACAGTTCATTTAGTGATCAAAGTTTACAACAGCACTGAAAAAAATGACTTATGTTTTCCACACTTACAACCGTTGCAGCATCCCATGGTCATGTGATCAGAATTCAGACGCTCAGCAACTGACTCATATTTATGACGGTTGCAGGGTCCCAGGATCATGTGATCACCTTTTGCAACCTTCTGACAAGAAAAGTCAACTGGGGAAGTCAGACTGACTTAACAACCGTGTTATTCGCTTGGCAACGGCAATGATTTGTTTAACAACTGTGGCAAGAAAGATTGTAAAGTGGAGCAAAACTCACTTAACTCTGGGGCTCAGTTGTGGTTATAAGTCAAGGATTTTCAGTTTCTCACCATTTTTTTTATAAAAATGTGGGGTATATGGCTGCCTTTAATTGACAGCATGCTAAGTACAACTGTGCCTGTGGGACGTGGGATAAATAAACTGTTACTTTCACAACAGGAACCCAGATTAGGGTTCCTTCAAAGAACGAGATGTGAAAATGGTTCAATTTCATACACATCACTCATTTTGGCCATGTCATGCAGGGGAAGTCACTGGAGAAAGCAATTATGGTTGGAAGAGTTAGCAGTAAAAGGAAACCAGTGGCTGGACACTATCAAAGCTGACCCCCCCCCCAGCCAGAGCAAGAAAAAGATCAGAAGATGTGGAGAGACCTGGCCCAAAGAATCATCAAGAGCCGGACATGATTGGATGGATATCATCATCCTTCACCATCCTTGACTCAGCCTCCCATCCTTCCGGAAGGTCGGTAAAATGGGGACCCAGATTGTTGGGGGCAACAGGCTGACTCTGTAAACCGCTTAGAGAGGGCTGGAAAGCACTGTGAAGCGGTATATAAGTCTAAGTGCTATTTCTATCATCATCATCATCATCTACATGCCACTGAAGTTGTAATTATGCAGGATGAGAGCCAACGAAATATTATTTACTAAATAAGTTTAAAACAATCATTTTTGTTTACAGTATGGACATGAGAATTTTGTTCATTCTTTTTCTTGTTGAAAAATTTGCTGCCAATTTTTTTTTAAAAAAGTAACCCAAAAACACCAACACAACTTTCATATACCCCAGTTCCATTAACTACTAGGGCTCAACCATCCTATTTACATCCGTGTGATCATCTCATAAATAAATCCAACAACTCCAACCTGTTTTTGGTTTATAAGGCAATTAATAGGTGAATAAAGGAAGGAATAAACGGCATGGAGACAGCGGATAAGAGTTTTCTCAAAATATACAACTTATTGTTGGGAGGCTCAGGAGAGACAGGGGACACATTAACAAGCAATAATTCATCACCATGCATGAAATCCACTAGCTCAGGCAGCTTTGAAAAAGGATTAGGTAAAATCCTGGCAAATAGGTTTATCCATGGCTATTATAGTTATTAAAGCTCTATACAGAAGCCTCCATGGACAGTAGCACTATACCACTGAATGCCAGGTCATGCAAACAAAGAGTAAGGAGCTCCTGCCACTTTCATGTCATGTCCTAGACAGGCATCATCTGCTAGGAAAAGATGGAAGATGGATTTTGTTGGTGATGGGATAAAGAATCAAAAAAGCCTGGACAAAACCTCAAACAACTTTTCTATAGTTCAGGGATGGTGAAATAACTGACTTTCTAAGTATTATCTCCTCAAAATACTTATACTTCTAAGAAAGTGTTACTTTACATTCAACAAACTGCTTATGGTGATTATACAAAAAATGTGAATTAACAGCTAAGAGAGTTTAAAATACAGCTTTTAATTCATTTGAAGCAAAACATGTACACAGAGAGAAGGCCCTAATATATCTCATAATATTTTTGTTACTGTTGTTTAACTGGACAATGTCATAGGTGAGAAGATCCGTAAGCTAAGCTGGGGCAAAACAAGCTGAGAATTATATATACATTCATTTCATTTTACAAGTAGTACTCAGTTCTTTAAATACTGAAATAATAACCAGGATGTCAAGGAGAGCGATATTTAAGTTCTACATAAATGGGAAGGAAATAAGAATGGCCCACTGAGGTTCAAGCAAGTCTTAAAAAGAGGAAACAAGATTAAACAATAAAGTTCATGCCCCATGACGTAGGTCAGGACGTGTTTTACTCCGTAACTTGTGCTTTTTTCTCAGCTGTCACAAAGTAACACAATTCTAGTCTTCGCTGAAGTCCTAAGGCTGCATGTCTGAACTGTATTATTTTGGACTGCACGAATGACCACTTCCTGATCCTTACCATGTTCGCACATGCAGAAAACTAGACGTGTTTTACAGAGCATCCAAAGTAGCCTAAACACTCTTTATTAAGGGGCCAGAAAATTCCCTACCCCCTACTTCTTTTAGAAAAAGATGCTTCCGATTTCTGAACCCTGTCACTATAAACAGGAAAGTTTTAAGATCCCACTGATAGGAGAAACTTCCTAACACTGAGAACAATTTAACCAGTGGCATGCCTTGCCTTCGGGAGTTGCGGGTGCTCCATCCCTGGAGGCTTTTAAGAAGAGACCGGACGGCCATTTGTCCGGAATGGTACGGCTCTCCTGCTTGAGCAGGGGGGGCTGGACTAGAAGACCTCCAAGGTCCCTTCCAGCTCTATTCTGATAGATTGAAAGAGGAAAGCAGCCCCAACAGCAGCACCGAGAGAAATCAGAGCTTCAGGGAAGGATGAGCATCTTCCCGGGGGTGGGGAGGAGGAGGGAAGGCTTCCTCCTTTCGCCCAGCCAGCATGACTGAGCAGGGACAGGGGCCTGCTGACTCCGGGCACGCAGCGCAGCGTAGCGCAGCCGGCCTTCCGCCCGCTTCCCCGCCCCGAAAGCCGGGGCGCTCTCTGTAAATAACCCCTCAGAGCTGCAGCAGCAGCCGCCGCCGCCGCCGTGCCCCAATTAAAAATGGCGAGCATCTCGCGTGGCCGGCTGCGTGCAGGCTACAATGGGAAGGGGCCGGAGGGGCTTTTAAAACAAAAACCCCCCCAGCAAAGGCCGAGCGGCTGCCGGCGCCTCCCCGGGGCCGAGCGCCACGCATTCCTGCAGGGGCGGCCCCCTCCCCTTTGCGGGCGGGCGGGCGGGCGGCCGTTCCCTCCCCTCCCCCGTCCCCGGGCCAGGACACCCTCCAGGACGCCGCCGCCGCCGGGCCCTCCACCGCCCGCCAAGCAGGGAAGCCTCCGCCCCCCAGCGCTGCCAAACTTTTAAACTCCGGCCTCGCGCGAGACGGCAGGCGCCTCCCCCCCGGAAGGGGGGCGCCCGGGAAGGTCTTCCCAGATGCCGCCCGGGCTGCCGTGCCCGAGACCCTCACCCACCGCCGCCCGCGGAGCCGCACGTGGCCCAGGCGCTGCGGGCAGCGGGGGGGGGGCCGCAGCAGCAGGAAGGAGCCTCGGGCCCTGCTGCTGCGGAGAGGCCGCGCTTCCCCTTCCGAGGGGGGGAGGGGGCGCAGGAGGATCGGGCCACCGGGCAAAGGGGGGGGGAGGGCGGTGGGGAGATGGCGAGCCCCACCCAGCCCCGCTGGGAAGCCGGCCCAGGGAGGGACCTCTCCGGGCCGGCGATCGGGACCCCCGGCCGGGGGCTTGCAGCCCTGAGCGGGCGGGCGGGCGATGCTGGAGACCCAGAGCGGCTCCGGATTAGAGAGATCGAGCGATCAGCTGGGAAAGGAAGGGGTGGGGGGGGCTCGGAGCAGCGCCAGGGATACAGGGAGAGGGGGNGTCGGGGGGCGCCTACCTTCCATCTCCATGTCCTCCGGCTCGCTCAGCTGCTGCTCGCCCGGCTTCGGCGGCGGCGGGGGCGGCTGCTGCTGCGGGGGCGGCGGCGGGTGGTGGTGGTGGTTCATGGCGGCCGCCGGGGGCCCCTCGGGCGGGGGCTGCGGGGCGGCGGCGGCGGGCGGGGCGGGGGCTTCTTCGCGGCCTTCCTCGGCGGGCAGGGGCGGCGGCGGCGGCGGCGGCGGCGGCAGGGAGACGCGCACGTATTTGCTGGCGATGCGCCCAATGGCGGCGGGCGAGGCCGAGGGAGGCCGAGGCCCACCCGGCGAGGGCTGCCGGCTCCGGCGGGAGAGCGGCCCTGCGCGCCCGCCTGGCTCGGCCGCGGCTCCTCCGCCGCCTCCTCCTCCTCTCCTCCTCCTCCTCGAGCTCTCAAAATGGCCGACGCCGAGTGTCACATCCGCATGGGCGCCCCGGCCGAGCCGGGCCGGGCCGGGCCCGCGCCAACGCCGCCACGACAATCAGGAGGCCCGCCGGCCCTCAGGCCCCGGGCCTCCGCCGCGCCGCGGACTCGCCTACCGCCTGCTTGCCGGCCCGCCTGCCTGCCTCTCGGCCGGCTGGGTCGCTGGGCAGCGGGAGCGGAGAAGGCGCGGAGGGAGCAGCAGCAGCAGCCAGGAAGGAGCAGCAGCACCGCCGCGGCCGCCCCGGGAACAGCAACCGACGCCGCCGCCCGCCGCTGCTGCTGCCGCCGCCGAGGAGGGGGAGGAGCCGAGGGGGAGGGCGGTGCGCGCCCCCGTGAGGGGAGGTGGGGGCCGGGCGGGCTCCCCCCCCGCGCGCGCGCCCTCGCCTGCGCCCGGGCTTCTCCCCGACCCGCGCGAGGCTCTCCCCCTCTCCGTGTTTTTGGTTTTTTTTTTATGTGTGTATATGTGTCGGGGGGGGCGGAGGATTTGCGGCCCCCCAGGAGGGCCTGCCCCTGCGGGGAGGGCGAGAGGGGGCCGAGAGTGGGGAGGGGGGTCCCGTGGACGGCCCTGGCATCTCCCGCGTGGCAAACTAGGGGCGGTGGGATGGGGGGGGCTGAAGGGAAGAATGACTGGGCTGGCTGGGTCAGGGCGAGCGATGGTCAAGGAAAGCTGGGAAGCCGGATGGTGTTGGGGTGGGGGGAAGCGGAGCCAAGGGGGCGAGGGAGAATGAATGGGAAACCTGTTCCTCTCATCCCCCCCCCCCAGGTCTCCTGCCCCCTTCCTAGGTTCCTGGTCTTCGGGAGAGGAGGACAGGTAGTCCTCGGCTTACCATGACAATTGAGCCCCACATTTCTGTTGCTAAGTGAGACATTCGTTCAGTGACTTTTGCCCCATTTCACAACCTTTCTTGCTGCAGTCGTTAAGTAAATCATGGCAGTCGTTAAATAGTGAATAGAATAGAATAGAATAGAATAGAATAGAATAGAATAGAATAGAATAGAATAGAGCTGGAAGGGACCTTGGAGGTCTTCTAGTCCAGCCCCCTGTTCAAGCAGGAGAACCTATACTATCTCAGATAACTGACTGTCTAGCCTCTTTTTAAAAACCTCCAGGGATGGAGCGCCCATGATTTCTGGTGGCAAGCTGTTCCACTGGTTAATTGTTCTCCCTGTCAGGAAGTTTCTCCTTAATTCCAGGTTGCTTCTCTCTTCCGTCAGTTTCAAACCATTGTTTTTTGTCCTGCCCTCTGGTGCTTTAGTGAATAACTGACCCCTTCTTCTTTGTAGCAGCCCCTCAAATACTGGAATGCTGCTATCATGTCTCCCCTATTCTTTTCTTTAGACTACCCAAACCCAAGTCCTGCAGCCGTTCTTCGTTCTTCGTATGTTTTAGTCTCCAGGCCTTTGATCATCTTAGTTGCTCTTCTCTGAATTTTTTCCAAACTCTCAACATCTTTTTTGTGATATGGTGACCAAAATTGGTTGCAGTATTCCAGGTGTGTGGTCTTACTAGGGTTTTATAAAGCGGTACTAATACTTTGCATGATCCTGATTCTATGCCTCTGTTTACACAACCCAGGATTGTATTAGCTTTTTTGGCTGCTGCTGCACACTGCTGGCTCATAGTCAAGTGATCGTCCACTAGGACTCCAAGGTTCCTCTCACAGTTACTGTTTTTAAGCCAGGTCTCGCCCAATCTGTATTTGTATCTTTAGTTTTTCCTGTCTAAATGCTTTTCTCCACACTGAAACTCATTTTGTTGCATAGGGCCCATTGTTCAAGTTTGTCAAGATCTTTTTGGATTCTGAGCTTATTTTCTGGAGTGTTGGCTACTCCTGCCACTTTGGTGTCATCTGCAAATTTGATGAGTTCCCCTTCAATTCCCTCATCTAAGTCATTGATGAAGATATTGAAGAGTACTGGGCCTAAGATGGAACCTTGTGGTACCCCACTGCTTACTTCTCTCCATGTGAATGTAGTACCATTGAGGACTACTTGTTGAGTACGGTTTGCCAGCCAGCTACAGATCCATCTGGTGGTGATGTTGTCTATTCCACCTTTTTCTAGCTTACCAAGCAGTAGATTGCGGTCTACTTTATCAAATGCCTTACTGAAATCTAAGTATACTACATCCACAGCATTTCGCTGGTCTACTAGTGTAGTCATTTTATCAAAGAATGAAATAAGATTGGTTTGGCATGATTTGTTTTTAACAACCCGTGCTGGCTACTAGTTATAACTTTGCTCCTAGTTGTTTGCAGATCTGTTTTTTGATTATCTTTTCTAGGATCTTCCCTAATGTTAAACTGATTGGTCTGTAGTTTCCTAGGTCCGTTTTTTCCCCTTTCTTGGAGATGGGAACCACATCAGCCCTTTTCCAATCCTCAGGTACTTCCCTGGTGCTCCAGGATTTATGAAAGATGTAGTGCAATGGTTCTGAGATAACATCTGCCAGCTCCTTCAGAACTCTGGGATGTAATCTGTCAGGCCCTAATGATTTATATTCGTCAAGGTCGGATAGGTGTTCTCTTACCATTTTCTTACTTATTTTTGTTTCTAGTTTGTCTTTTGCAGTGGTGTTTTTGGTATGTTGGGCTACAGTTTCTTTTTGTGTGAAGACTGATGCAAAGTATGAGTTAAGCAGCTCTGCTTTCTCCCTGTTGCCATCGTCTCTCTTTAGTGGACGTACAGTTTCCTTGACTTTTTTCTTCTTAATATGTTAGAAGAAACTTTTTTTTACTATCCTTGATTTCTGTTGCAAGTCTTTGTTCATTCTGAGCCTTTGCTTTCCTGACTTCATCTTTGCATGTTCTGGCTGTCTGCTAATAATCGGCCTTAGTTATGTGCCCCTCTTTCCATTTTTTGTATTTGTCCTTTTTGTCTTTCAGTTTGTCAGAGAGATCTTTGTGCAGCCATGTTGGTTTCTTCTTGAATTTCTTGCTTTTCTTTTTCAGTGGTACTGTACTGGTTTGGGCTTTTATGATCACATTTTTCAGAGTTTCCCATGCTTCTTGGGTTGTTTTCCCCTTTAGGATTTTCATCCATGGAATCTTTCCTAGGTTGTCTCTGAGTTTGTTAAAGTCAGCTCTTTTGAAGTTCAAGACACTGGTTGGATTGTTTACTATTGCTAGTGTTTGCATTATATTAAATTCCAGTATGACATGATCACTTTCGCCCAAGGTTCTGGCAACTTTAACTCCCTCTATCACTTCTTCTCTATTAGAATTAAGTCCAGTATAGCTTTATGTCTAGTTCCCTCCTCCACCTTTTGGATGACAAAGTTGCCGGTTAGGTTGGTTAGGAATCTGTTTGATCTCCCACTCGCTGCAGAGTTTGTCACACAGTTGATATCTGGATAGTTGAAGTCTCCCATTACTATTGCTTCCTACATACATTTGTTAACTGGTTGGCAAAGAGTTCATCTATTTCTTCTGATTGGTTGGGTGGCCTGAAATATGCACCTATGGTAATGTCACTTTTTTTTCTCTTTTATATTGACCCATATATATGAATCTGGTTTCCTCATTGACTTTGCTTGTTACAAGGTTTGCAAAAGGTGATCATATGACTCCGGGACACTGCAACCTTCATAAATAGGAGTCAGTTGCAAAGCATCCAGATTTGGATCACCTGACCATGGGGATGCTGCAATGGTCGTAAGTGTGAAAAACGGTCATAAGTCACTTTTTCCGTGCTGTTGTAACTTTGGTCACTAAATGAACTGCTGTAAGTTATGGACTACCTGTACCACTATCACCAGTTCACCCTGGGCCTCTTTCAAGTCCCCCTTGCAGTTTTTTGGGGGGCATTGGTGTGAGAATTCCTCCACTAATGTATGCAATGCAAAACACGACACCAATATAAAAGAAATTGCTAGGTTACCAAGAAAAATCAAATTAATTTCCATGTCCAATCATCCTGAATCAGAGCAGGGGTCCCCAACCCCCGGTCCATGGACTAGTACCAGGCCGCGGCATGCCAGTCTGCACAAACAAGCAAAGCTCCATCTGTGGGATGCAGGCAGCACACAAAATCACGCACCCTCGGGTCCGTGGAAAAAACTCCATGGAACTGGTCCCCGTTGCCCAAAAGGTTGGGGACCTCTGGACTAGAGCAGAGTTTCTCAACCTTGGCAACTTTAAGATGCATGGACTTCAACTGACTGCTTGGGGAATTCTGGGAGTTGAAGTTTGCAGAGTGGCCGCAAAAATCTGCACTACCGTTAGACATTCCAAAACTTAATCACTGCTGTTTAGTGATCATCTGGAATTACTGTAGCTCAAATCTGGTATCCCTTTTTCTAGTGGAAAACGGCTTGCTCATTAACTGAATACAAGAGACAACAAGAAAGAAAACTAGCACACAGAGCTACAAAGAAAGAAAAACTATTAAAATTAAAAAGAAAAAAACAGGACAAATGGATACAATACATATATAAACATTCTAGATAAGGGTTTTAGTGAATAATAACCAAATTTCACTATAATCAGCCGTAGCTAATCTACATTGATAAATGATTCCTTGGTGCATTGCTGAGCTCTGCAAACAACTGAGTAACCCAAATATAAGAGAACAAACCTTTCCATCCTCTGCAGCCGTGTAGATCTAAGCATTGGCTTATCCACCTCTTTAGCATCTATAGCTGTTAAGGATTTTTTGCGCCTCTTATGTAAATATTGTGAATGTGGAGATGTCAAGCATCTTTGGATTTATTGTTCACTTGCCACAGAGATATCTATTCTGAGAATACTGTATGACATATTTTTCATTTGCTTTTATAATAATTACTCAGCAGAAAACAATGATCTGCTTATAAAGATACAGAGTTTATATTATTTTTAAAGCAATGATCATCAAGATTTCCTTCATGCTTTTTCTGAGATGCTGTGTTTGGCACAACGTATACTGTGGAGATGCATTACAGCAGCCTCTTGGCTGGGCTTTTCCATGGGAATGAGGCAGGGATCCAGGAGAGGAGATGTGGGG
>NW_015389370.1:10062-18176 GCF_001527695.2 Protobothrops mucrosquamatus
AATCACTTAAATATGAGCCAGCAGTGTGCTGCAGCTGCCAAAAAGGCCAACACAGTGCTGGGCTGCATTAACAGAGGGATAGAATCAAGATCACATGAAGTATTAATACCACTTTACAATGCCTTGGTAAGGCCACACTTGGAATACTGCATCCAGTTTTGGTCACCACGATGTAAAAAAGATGTTGAGACTCTAGAAACAGTACAGAGAAGAGCAACAAAGATGATTAGGGGACTGGAGGCTAAAGCATATAAGGAACGGCTGCTGGAATTGGGTATGTCTAGCTTAACGAAGAGAAGGACGAGAGGGGACATGATAGCAGTCTTCCAATATCTCAGGGGCTGCTCCAAAGAAGAGGGAGTCAAGCTATTTTCCAAGGCGCCTGAAGGCAGGACAAGAAGCAGCAGATGGAAACTAATCAAGGAGAGAAACAACCTAGAACTAAGGAGAAACTTCCTGACAGTTAGAACAATTAACCAGTGGAACAACCTGCCTCCAGAAGCGGTGAATGCTCCAACACTGGAAGTTTTTAAGAAGAGACTGGACAGCCATTTGTCCGAAATGGTGTAGGGTTTCCTGCCTGAGCAGGGGATTGGACTCGATGACCTCCAAGGTCCGTTCCAACTTTATTGTTGTTGTTGTTGTTGTTGTTATTATTATTATATGAAGGACGGTTGCAGGAATTGGGTAAAGAAGGACTAGGGATGACGTGAGACCAGCGTGCCAATATTTGAGGGGCTGCCACAAAGAAGAGGGGGTCAACCTATTTTCCAAAGCGCCAGAAAGCAAGAAGAGAAGAAATGGATGGAAGCTAACTAAGGAAGAGAAGCAACCTAGAACCAAGGAGAAATTTCCTGACAGAACAATCAATGGAACTGCTTGCCTTCAGAACGTGTGAGTGTTCCATCCCTGAAGGTTTTCAAGAAGAGACTGGACAGCCATTTGTCTGAAATGGCATAGACCAGGGATCCCCAATCTTTCTGGGTTGGCGGCCCGGTGGGAAACGGGCATGCGCATAGATGCATGTGTGCATGCGCATAGATGCAAATGTGGCTGTGCGTGCGTGGCACAAACAGGGCTCTGAGCATGCGCACTCTGCAAATGGGGCTGCCAGCGCCGGTGCGAGGGTTGCGGCAAGGCTAGCACCATTGCAAGTGGGTGTGTGCATGCTTTTGCTAGCCACTCACGTGGCCTAGTGGCCAAGAGGCCATGGCCCAGTAGTGGGCCACGGCCCATAGGTTGGGGACCTCTGGTATAGACTCTCCTACTTGAGCAAGGGATCAGACTAGATCCCTTCCAACCCTATTATTCTATGTTCTAATGAACCCTCAAATGCATTTGCTTCCCTTGATGAACTTCCAAATATTTGAGGAGGGATTTTCCGTTTCTGCAAGAAGATGGGGTGTTGCCAGTCTGTAAGCCTTGATTTGATATATAACAGGGAATCAGCTGATTAAAATGCTTGTTTTATCTTCTCTGAGAGGGCAAAGGCTGTCAATAGTGAGAGTGTGTACCAATTCACAGAAATAGGATCCCAAAATAATCGTCCTGTGAAGTTGATTGGGCTGATATTGACCCCAACAGTCTGTCATCATTGAAGATTATGCAAGTCTACGTCTCCCTCAGAGATAGAAGGCAGCTTTGTCTTTCAGCTCAATCTACCTCACAAGATAGTTATCGTGAGGAAAATGAGAGTTGAGAACATGATCCTTGCCACCTTGAATTGTACAGAATAAAGGTGAGAAATAAATCTAATAAAATAAAAATAATGGTAAATAATCTTGTAGTCTCCATAATCACAATCTAAAACCTTTATCTCTACATTATATTGTCTAGAGCAGGGCTTTTCAACCCGTGGTACGGGTACCACCCGTGGCACATTGGCACCTGGCAGGTGGTACGCGACCATCCTAGAAAAGTGGTAGCGGGGGAGGGGAATGAGCTGAACCGGTGGCAGCACCGCACAAGCCTGAGCGAGAGATGGCTGGAGCTGCAGGGCTGTCAGGGCTCAGCGGAAGTGCCAGGATCAGTGCCGCTTTCCAGCTGATTGGCGCTTCTTCGGGGCTGTTAGGGCTCAGTGGAAGCGCCAGGATAAGCGCCAGGCTCCAGCTGGAAAGCAGCACTGATCCTGGTGCTTCTGCTGAGCCCTGAAGAAGCACCAATCAGCTGGAAAGTGGCACTGATCCTGGTGCTTCTGCTGAGCCCAGAAGAAGTGCCGATCAGCTGGAATGTTGCAGCCTCTCCAGGGTCTTGTGATTTACATTCAGGTGCTTGGCAACTGATTCATATTTATGACGGTCACAGTGTCCCAGGGTCATGTGAAGTGACCAAAACCTGCTGCAACCACCCAGCAGACGGGGGGAATAAAAACCAAGCACCCCCCACCCCACCCCCACTGCCAATCCTCAACAGAAATGCCCCCAACAATGAAAACCTCGGCCAGGAGGAAGAGCACGGCCAGGCGGACAGGCGTCTTGCTCGGCTGTGGCTTGGGGGGCACTTTTTTCAGGGCCATTGTAACTTTGAACAGTCACTAAGCAAACTGTTGTAAGTCGAGGACTACCTGTACTTTATCACTTTTTTCCTTTTGGGGGGGGGTCATCAAGTTTTTGACACTTTGCTAGGCGACTGGTGGTACTCGGATATTGCCATATCCTAAAAGTGGTACAATGGTTGAAAAGGTTGAAAAGCCCTGGTCTAGAGCAGTGTTTCTCAACCTGGCCACTTTAAGATATGTGTGGACTTCAACTGGCTGGGGAATTCTGGGAGTTGAAGTCCACACATCTTAAAGCGGCCCAGGTTGAGAAACACTGCTCTAGAGTTAGTATTTTTGTTGCTTAAACACCCTGTTCCTCAAACAATTATTTGACCTGAAATACGTGACAGTTCTGCAATGTTTGTTATAAGCATAGGTAAAACCAGAGATAAAGTTATTTTTTTTTCCCAGACCTGAAAAATCTGATATTTCACAAACCAGTAGATTTTCTGAAATCAGTTTTTCTCTTTGTAACTTCTTGGGTTGCTATGATGTTCTGGGTCTCATCACACATGTTAAATAATAAACCCTGATTAATAAACCACAGTGTGGGCAGGCACACAAAACATGAAGCGAAACCACATTATGAACTTCGATTGGTTGGGACTAATTGTATGTACAAAATCACAATTCCCAGGATTCTTTGGCAAAAACCATGATGAAATATCCTTGAAACTTAAAAGATAATAAGTGCCCTTTCTAGTACAATTTACATGTTACTTTTCCCAGGCTATTTTTTTTTAGAAAAAGAATTACTTGTGAGTATCCTTGTAAAGTCCCAGTCATCTGCAGAGAGAGCTGTGTGGATCAGCTTCCCAAACATGAGTACGTATCCCTTTATTCTCCAGGAATGAATTCTCCTGCAAAAGGTTAAAAATATAAACCAAGTCATGCCCTTGGACTAAAACCAAGTTGCTTTGTCCACATTTCACATTCCTCCCAATAGCACTTAGACTTATAAACCACTTTATAGAGATTTACAGCCGTCTCTAAGCAGTTTACAGAGTCAGCCTGTTGTGCCCAATAATCTGGGTCCTTGTTTTACTGGCCTCAAAAGGATGGAAGGCTGAGTCAACCTGGAACCGGTGAGAACTGAACTCCTGGCAGTGGGCAGAGAGTCAGCCTGCATTACTGCATTCTAACCACTGTGCCACCATAGCTCCAATAGGAATAGCTATAATCTTTAACTGATCATGATTTGATCATGGTTTGTCCCCCTTCGTCTCCAAGCCAGACAAATCCCTCTAAACTCACTGGGTCTAGGACTACTTGCCGTGGGACAAGAGTTTCACTAATATTGAAGAAATGGTAGAATAGAATCATTAAAGAAAAGATGCCAAAGGAGGGACAAAATGAAATATGAATGACAAAAATTAAGACATTTTAAATATTGTTTTAAATGATTAAATTGAATGGTTGAATTGTCCTGTGTCAAATTGTCCTGTGGCAAGTTGGCCGTGGCTAGTTGTCCCATTCCAAGACTCAACTGTTTCCTCCACAAAACCCAGAAAACCTGGGGTTTGGCCACGATCCTGCCATGGTCCACAGCATTCTGTTCCTCAAAAAGCCCCTTCATCTAGCAGTGAATGTTCTACTGGTGATGGAATCCTTCAGGTTTAACAACCCCATCAACACCCTAACCCCTAAAATCATCCCATAAAATGTAATGTTTTTATACCACCCAACGTGCATCTAGAGAGCATCAGCAGCTGTGCTTTGTAAACTCAGAGTAGGGCACCTGAATTTCATCTTGTCTACTCGGTGTTTGTACAAGATGTTGCAGTTAACCAAAGTATATTTTATAGAATTAACCCACTCCACAGCTTTGAAGGTACAATAGCTGGTTTGGGGCCGAACACAGGTCTTGGTCAATAAAATATCTCCATGGAATTCCAGAAAGGAGGGTTTTTCTGGCTTTCCAGCAGTTGGTTAAACTGGATTTTGCATGCAGCTATTCCTAACCCGTTATGTCCTCCCTTCCATCTGATGTATCCCTGTACTAACTCACCTAACAAAGGCTGATGAATAACCTAGAACACTCTGGACTTAAAGCTCACACTCATCCCTAAATCATAGCTTATAAACCTCAGAGCTAGATCCACTTGATTAAAACTATTGTTAGGATGTGAACACAACCGCTCTATTTAATGGGTGAAATTCATAGAGAGGGTTTCCCAAACTGAGGTGTATCTCCCTTGGGGATGTGCAGATCGATTCCAAGGGAGGAGTGAGGAAACTTTTAGGTCCTCTCCCAAAGTTTCATTGTATTTCCATTGTTCATTTGAGTTCGTTTTGGGATTTAAATTTTTACAGGAAGTTTTTACAAGATTGATATTCAGGACAGAAAGGATCATTGGTTTGAAAGAAAGAAGTCATCTATATTAAAATTAAACAACCCTCCCTCAACAGAGGAGGGATACACCACGACCTACCTCCTGTTTACCACACAGTCCTTTCAGCAGTTCCAAGAAGGCTCCACACCCATTTGCACTCTGATTCAGGTATCCTGAGGACACAGATAAACCCCCAAGTGGCCTCAATGACTTTCAGAATCATAGAACAGGATGACGGCAGAGACTCTAAATCCTTCCATTCTCTACCAGTTAGTTGGAACCAAAGAAGCTTCTTGGATGAGAAGCAAAACATTTTCAAAGGAAAAAAACCCCAAGAAAGTCCAGTTGACGGTTGAAAAAAAAAAGCACCTTTGGGATGATTCACTGTCCTTATTTTTCTGGTCTACCTGTCTAGGACATTTAGTTCTGCTTGAGTCCAGTCCACTATTCCAGCTGTGTATCAAATTTCTGCAATTACTCAGGTGTTCATTGTCTCGATGGTATTTCCTCCTCTAAGTTTGGGCTTTAATATAGAACATAGAACATAGAATAATAGAGGTGGAAGGGACCTTGGAGATCTTCTAGTCCAACCCCCTACTGGAGCAGGAGAGCTTATACCATTTCAGATAAATGGTTACCAGTCTTTTTTTTTGAAAGCCTCCAGTAATGCAGCAGCCACAACTTCTGAAGGCAAGCTGTTCCGTTGGTTGATTGCTCTCACCATTAGGCAATTTCTTTATATCTTCTAAATTTCAAATATCTTCTTCACTCCCATGATATCCTTCTAACCTTCTTCTTGACTTCAATCAGCTTGAAGGATGCCCAGCTATTTGTAGTGATCGTCTTCATCCAGACTCTTGCTATTATTATCAAGGGCGTCTTGATTCCTTCAATTTTGACTATTTTCCCCCTGTTGATGTGAAGTTGGGACACTTGTCCTGTCCAAATTCCATTGCAATAAGGGGTCCTTGGTGCTCTCTGAGCTTGCTTGTTTTCTTGCAGACGTCTCATTACCCTAACTAGTGCTAGTAAGGTGTGCGGTTTGCTGTCAGTTTATATTCTGGTGTCTTGCTTCCATTGCAATATTTTTGCTGTATATATAGACACTGTTGAGTAGTGATTTTATTTCAGATGGTGTTTTTCCCTACAGCTTCAGATCATGTACAGGAGGTGGGATAGCCTGGCAGATGTTTTTGATGTTTGATAGCCATGGCTTGAGTTATGTAATAACAACAGAATTTATGTAATAACAAACAGTAATGGTGATAGTTAATCTCCTTGAAAGATTCCTCTCTTGATACCAGCCTACCCCAGTCTATCACCATTATCCAGCAATTGTGTCTTCTGTTGTGCTATCGATCTTTGCACAAAGCTTCTGATGCTTCTACTGACTCTTGTTATTTCTAGGCACTTGATTATCCAATCATGTGGCCGGAGTCGAATGTCTTCTTGTATTCAATCCAAGCTGCATTCAAGTTGCTCTTCCTTCTCTTGCAGTTTTTCCAAAATCATCTTGCCGGTTAGGAACTCATGTTTTGTTCCTCTGCTGCTTGAGCAGTTTCCTTTCTGCTCAGGTGCAAATAGCTTGTTTTCAAATAGCTGCTGCTGGACTTCCATCAGCTACCACACCAGTTAGCAAGTTGAACGTTCTTAGTAAAACAGTTAATCGGCCTGTAGTTGCCTGGTGCTTTCCTTTTTGCTGGATTTTTGGTTATTAGGTATTGCCAGATGTTATTGCCAGATGTTAGCCATTTTTTAAAATCCATCTTCTTGCAATACAGGCTTACGAACATAATTGCGTCCCAAATTTCAGTTGCTAAGTCAGACATTTGTTAAGTGAATGTTGCCCCATTTTATGACCTTGCCTGCCACAGTTACTAAGTGAATCACTGCACTTGTTAAATTAGTGACTGTTAAGTGCTTGTCAGAAGGTTGCAAAAGTTGATCATGTGACCCCAGGACCTTGCAACTGTCATAAATAGGAGTCAGTTGCCAATGGTCTGGATTTTGATCATGTGACCACAATGGTCGGAAGTGTGAAAAATGATCACTTTTTTCAGTGCCGTCGTAACATTGAACGGTCACTAAATGAACTGTTGTAAGTCAAGAACCATCTATATGTTGTTAAATTGCTTGGCCATGAGTGGATCTAAACTAGTCAGATGTTTTCGGCCCAAAATTATGCACTTCATCTCCACCCAGTTTCTTCTTTGTCAGGTGTTGACTGGCTCTCTGCAGTCTCTCCATTGATGGATTCAGTTAGTACTGCAGTTGTGCTGTACGTTAGCTGACTTGTTTCTTAGAGTGAGCTAGTGCTTATATTTGATATTAAAATATTGGCATCTTTTAATAGTTCTGCTAGCTGTTTCTCTGGAACAAGCTTCACGTCGGGCAACCTTATTCTGTTGTTCTTCTGTGGTTTTGGAGGCTCAGTTATAGTTTGTTTCAATTCTTCTTTTCTAGTTACTTTGTCATTTCTGAGGAAAAGGCAGAGGAGAGGGTCCCTGGTTTGGGAAGGAAAATGTATCAATAGCTATGCTAACAACTTCTATTGCTGACTCTTCCTCTTCTGAGTTGCTTCTGGCAAGACCTTGATTTCTTTGCCCTGGGTGACCTTTGCAATTCTTCCAATTCTGCTTCTGTGAATACTTTATTTCGTATTATAAATTGACATTGATCTGATAGTCTCTGTTCTGTTATTTCTGGTTCCAACTGTTCTTCTTTCCAGAAATTATGCATTCTTTTCAGTTGTCCTCCTCTCATTGGACTTGGTTTATAATAACAGTCCTGAAGTCCATTTGCCATGAGATATCCAGAAAGTCCAATAACTAGCAGAGTCTTTGATGGCCTGGGTGATAACCAATTTGGTCTGGGTTTCTGTAAGTTATTTCTCACCATATGGTTTATGGGAGAGACACTCTTTGTCTGGCTCGTCTTGTGACAGCTGTCTAGTAGGGTTGAACCTCTGGCATAGCTCTAACCTTCCTCAGACAAACCCCACAATCCCATCAAGGTAGTGCCTCACTGGGGGATTATTGTAATTATGGCTTGTTGTTGTATCCAAATGTTTGGATTGGATTTGGAATTTTTTATATACAGAACAATGTGAAGTCACAGCCGCCAGTTCTTCAGCTGGCGTTGGCCTTCATACCGATCAAGTTCTTCTCAAGAATCTAGGATGTCATAATGTATCACCATAGTAAATGTGTGGATCCAAGCAGTGTGGCCTTTTGTAATTGTCAGAT
>NW_015389370.1:18334-24582 GCF_001527695.2 Protobothrops mucrosquamatus
TGGAAATTTTGTTAGGCACAGATTTTTTTAAGTGGTGCCCAAGATTTTTTGGTACAGCACCTCTTGTGTCAAACCACCGGGACTACCACGATTGGTTTATGCCATAATATGTCAAGCTCAATTTTCAGATATTAATATTTTTAAATCTTCAATTCTTTTGTCTTGTATTCCCCTATTCTCCCGGTATAAATTATCCACAAATTCTTTTTTCCCACCAATGTTGTATATGGTTTATTATGAGCCAAGACTATCAGTCTGCATTTGAAACTCCCACAATATTTTAATTTGCTGATTTTGTTTTACTATTTTGTCAACTCTATATTCCCACCAAGTTTTCATCACTGGTCTATGGTAATTTTTTTAATTACATGCACTAAAATGTGACATCACAGCTGCCAGTATTTTTAGCTGCACATCACATTCTTTCCAACAACAAAGGGTGTCGTAATCTATTGCCATAACATATGGGAGGATCCAAACACTTTGGCCTTTTGTAATTGTTGATGGAATTTTTGTCTACGATACTATTACGTGAAAGGTGTATTACATTTTTTTCATATAATATATATTTGGAGTCAGTGAATAACCTGAAACTTCATGATGAACTGAAGAGTTTGGAGACCACTGTTCTAGGAAGCAGGCATGAGTTCACCCCAGGGATAGTCCTGTAGTTTTGGTTGGACTTAAGGAAGGAAGCTTTCCTAGTGGTTATTGCTGCCTTATCTTCAATTTCACTCATTTAGATTTGTTTCTTGGTTTAAATTTAAAGCAAGGGTAGAATAGAATAGAATAGAATAGAATAGAATAGAATAGAATAGAATAGAATAGAATAGAATAGAGCTGGAAGGGACCTTAGTGGTCTTCTAGTCCAGCCCCCTGCTCAAGCAGGAGAACCTATATCATCTCAGACTGTCTAGCCTCTTTTTAAAAATCTCCAGTGGTAAAGCACCCATGATTTCTGGTGGCAAGCTGTTCTACTGGTTAATTGTCCTCATTGTTTCTTGTCCTGCCCTCTGATGCTTTAGTGAATAACGTGACCCCCCTCTTCTTTGTGGCACTACTGTTGAGCCAGGTACCACCTATTTTATATCTGTACCTTGGTTTTTTCCTGCCTAAGCACAGGATCTTACATTTTCTAATGGTGGGAACCATCAGTGGAACAGTTTGCCTCCCAGAGTTGTGGGTGCTCTATCATTGGAGGTTTTTAAGAAAAGATTGGATAACCGTTTGTCTGGGATAATATAAGGTCTCTTTCCATGAGCAGGAGGTTGAACTAGAACAGCTGCCCAAAAAGCCAACACAGTGTTGGGCTGCATTAACAGAGGGGTAGAATCAAGATCAGGTGAAGTGTTAATACTTGGTAAGGCCACACTTGGTAAGGCCACACTTGGAATACTGCATCCAGTTTTGGTCACCACGATGTAAAAATGATGCTGAGACTCTAGAAAGAGTACAGAGAAGAGCAACAAAGATGATCAGGGGACTGGAGGCTAAAGCATATGAGGAACGGTTGCTGGAATTGGGTATGTCTAGTTTAACGAAGAGAAGGACGAGGGGACATGATAACCATGTTCCAGTATCTCAGGGGCTGCCACAAAGAAGAGGGAATCAAGCTATTCTCCAAAGCACCTGAAGGCAGGACAAGAAGCAATGGATGGAAACTAAGCAAGGAGAGAAGCAACCTGGAACTAAGGAGAAACTTCCTGACAGTTAAAACAATTAACCAGTGGCATTGACAAATTCACCATTAGTCAATTTCAAAAGGCGGCCTTACTAGGAACTGCTTTCATCCTGCGACGGTATCTGTAATACCATCAAACATCCACATCTGCCTATCCCAGGTCCTGGGTAAGGACTCGATAGGTAGACAAAATGCCAAATTCAGTCTGAACATCTGGCTGACTGAGCGATGATCCATAATAATAATAATAATAATAATAATAATAATAATAATAATAATAATAATAATAATAATAATAATAATAATAATAAGGTTGGAAGGGACAAATGGCTGCCCAATTTCTTTTTAAAAACTTCCAGTGTTGGAACATTCACCGCTTCTGGAGGCAGGTTGTTCCACTGGTTAATTGTTCTAACTGTCAGGAGGTTTCTCCTTAGTTCTAGGTTGCTTCTCTCCTTGATTAGTTTCCATCCGTTGCTTCTCATCCTGCCTTCAGGCGCCTTGGAGAATAGCTTGACTCCCTCTCCAACTGGAAGTTTTTAAGAAGAGACTGGACAGCCATTTGTCCGAAATGGTATAGGGTTTCCTGCCTGAGCAGGGGGTTGGACTAGATGATCTCCAAGGTCCCTTCCAACTTTATATTATTATTATTATTATTATTATTATTATTATTATTATTATTATTATTATTATTATTATTATTATTATTATTATTATTATTATTATTATTATTATTTCCCTGCCAGCTCTATGATTCTAATATTTTCATGCAAAAAGTAAAATGTTGATTTTCTTTGCAGCATTGTTACTATTATTTTTGTTTATGTGATGAAGCACACGCATGTGGCCCCCATCACAGCACTTTGCATCCTGATTCACACATTAAAACATAAATCTCAATGTTTTACGTTCAAAAACACACAAGGCCCAGCTGTGCCGCTTAGCTTAATGTTTGAACCATCCCTGAAGGTATCCAGCCTTTTATCTGAGGTCGAGGAGGCTTCATTCCTACAGAAACAGTTAACCTCCCAGCAGAGGCCATCTGATCCTTTTCAAAATGAAATTTGTATATGTTGTAAGTGCTTCGTGGTTTTGTAATAAAGCTTGTTTTGTTTTCTTATGCCAAATGATGTTGTGAAGCAGATGTACTGCAAAAAAAAACCCCAAAAACAAATGGATCAACTTCAAAGTGGAGCAAGTATTTTGATTTTTCATAGCCATTTTTCATAATGAATCGGCTGCCATAGTACAGCCTACGATGGATGAGCTGGAGATGTGGAAACCCGGAATACACAGTAAGTAACAAGTAGGGTTAGCCAGGAAAATAATCCTAATAGGAAAAGCCCAAAAATAGTATTCCGGCTATCATCGGGAAGTTCCAAGCAAAGAAATGCTTGATTATGCAGAATCAGAGCTGGACTCACATTTCCACCAAATACTCAAAAGGTGGATGAGTGATTTGACAAAGTAGACCACAACCTTGGTAAGATAAAACAATGCGGGGCTGACAATGGAACTATACTTGCATGAAGGGAAGCATGCCGTGGGGCACCCCAAGGTTCGGTGTCAAGCCCAGTATTCTTCAGCATCATCATAAATAATTTAGACTAGGAGATAAAAGAAATTTACAGATGATCCTTTAGCAAATCGGATCAAGATCCAGAACAATCCTGACCGACTTGAGCATCGGGCCACTTCCAACAACATGCAGTTCATTGGTGAAAAAAGTAAGGTCCTACACTTAAACAGGGAAAAACCAAATGCACAGGTATAGAATAGGCAGTAGTTGGCTCAACAGTAGTAACTGTGGGAGGGATCTTGGGGTCCCAGTGGACCATCATGTATGAGCCAGCAGTGTGCGGCAGTCGCCAAAAAAGCCAGCGCAATCCTGTGCTGCATCAACCGACGGATAGTATCAAGATCATAAGAAGTGATAATACCACTTTATAAGTGCTAGGAAGCCACACTTGGAATACTGCATCCAGTTCTGGTCATCCCAACACAAAAAAAAATTGTTGAGACCCTGGAAAGTGTGCAGAGAAGAGCAATAAATATGATTAGGGGGCTGGAGGTTAAACTGCATGTCGAATGGTTGAGGGAGCTGGGTATGACTACCCTATCAAAAGAGAAAGACCAGGGGGCACATGATGGCAGTCTTCCAGTACTCTGAAGGGCTGTCATGGAGAGGAGGGGATTGACTTATTCTCCAAAGCCTCTGAGGGCAGAACAAGAAGCAATAGGTGGAAGATTACCAAAGAGAGATCCAACTGGAAGTAGGAGAAATTTCCTTACAGTGAGAACAATTAATCAGTGGGATGGCTTGCCTCCTGGAGTTTTGGGTGTTCCATCACTGAAGGTTTTCAGAAACAGAGAGGGCAGCCATTTGACTGGGAGGGTATTGAGTGTAGACACCCCAGGAATGGCATACCTGAAGAAGCTCTCTGGAAGGAGTCACATGGGACCAGCATGGGAGGGTGGGAAGCCACTGAGGCTGCAGAGAAGATTATGCAACAAAGGAAAGGCCACTCAAAATGTCTTCTTGGCCACCATCCTTTGAATGGAATAGAGTAGAGTAGAGTAGAGTAGAGTAGAGTAGAGTAGAGTAGAGTAGAGTAGAGTAGAGTAGAGTAGAGTAGAGTAGAGTATAGAGTAGAGTAGAATAGAGTAGAGTAGAGTAGAATAACTTTACTGTCACTTTTAATGTACACTAATCAACATACATTAAATGAGATTGCATATAGCTCTCAAAGGGTAACCACCTCCAATATACACTGCACAAACATGACAATAAATAAATAAAATAAATTATGCGTATACCCACATACACACACAGAGTGCTTTTTTTCTTAAAAAAAAAAAAAAAGTGCCGGAACTCACACACGTCATACAACCCGCCTTGCCTACCCTACAAGGTTCCATCCAAAAAAGGTGCCGGAACTCCGTTCTGGGCATTCTATGACAAAAGAAGCCCTGCATACACATAGGTGGCCCAGAGAAACAACACAGTCTAGTTCAGATGTATACATGTACATGGCGAGAAAAAAAGAATCCTGAGAGTTTACCAGACAGATGGAATAAGGAACAAAGCTGTTACAGAATCTGGTAGACCTATTAGAAATACTTCGAACCCTCCTCCCAGAGGGGAGCAACAGGAACAAACCGTGAAGTGAGTGTGGGGGTCTCTTAACAATGCTCCGAGCACTAAGCACATCTAAGCGCTTGTAAGCAGTATCCTGAATCACGGGAAGCGAGCTTCCTATGGTCTCCTCAACTGTCCTTACCACTCTCTGTATGGAGCTTCTATCTGAGGCACTGCTACCACCAGACCAGACAGGGATGCAATTTGTTAAGATGCTCTCAATCGTGCCTCTGAAAAAAGTGGCCAGGACAGAAGGAGAAAGGAGACTCCCTATACCAGTGATGGCGAACCTTTTAGAGACGGAGTGGCCAAACTGCAACCCAAAACCCACTTATGCATCGTCGGGTGCCGGGTGGGTGTGGCCCATTGGCTGGGTGTGGCCCATTGGGTGGGCGTGGCCCATTGGGTGGGCGTGGCTGCGGTGGTAATGGCAGACTGGGTGGGACTAAAAAGTTCAATCAATCAATTCCAACTTTGCAAGATCTTTTTTTTTCCCACGAGAAGTTGAAATTGACTGATTGATTGAACCTTTTTTTTGTGCACGGCGGCAGAGGCCTAAAGCAAAAAGGGTTTATAAAACCCAGCTGAAGGCCTAGGACTGGGGCAATGGCATGCGTGCCCACAGAGAGGGCTCTGAGTGCCGCCTCTGGCACCCGTGCCATAGGTTCGCCACCACTGCCCTATACCAGGGGTAGAAAACCTTGGCTCTTTTATGACTCGTGGACTTCAACTCCCAGAATTCCTGAGCCAACATGGCTCAGCTTGGAAACCTCTCCCTTCCCCTCAGCATGGCTGGCTCAGGAATTCTGGGAGTTGAAGTCCACGAGTCATAAAAGAGCCAAGGTTGCCTACCCCTGCCCTGTATCATTAGTGAGAAAGCACCCTACTGTACCCAGCAGAAGTCCCCGAATTTCTCTTTCAGAAGAAATTTCTAAAGAAAGCACCCTTTCATTCTCCAGAATGGGTAGAGACATTTTTTTTCTCTGCCTGGCAAAACCTTTGATACGCCTCTTGGGTTGGGTCTTGGTGCTGGCCGCGTACCTGGGATATAATTGGCACCAGGGTCTCAGGAAACGAACTCCTCCGTTCCTCGCTGTTGGTCTCTCCGAGCCAGGCCAAGCACATTGGCAAGGGTGCCCGGGAGTGTGAGGCCCCAAAGTTCCAAAAGGAGAACATGCACAAACAGGGTGGAATGTCCAGATCTGAGCCTGGCTCCCCATTGGCCGAGGCACAGCTAAGGAAGAGAAAGTTCCGTCAACAGAAGGCCCAGCATAGCAACTGGGTTGGCACACGGAGGGAGAGGGGCTGCTGGCAAGGGGATGAGTGCAGAACGGGAAGAAAGAGACTTCCACAGAGTATCCCAAAGCAGGGGTCTCCATCCTTGGCGACTGTAAGACTTGTGGACTTCAACTCCCAGAATTCCCCAGA
>NW_015389370.1:25911-30911 GCF_001527695.2 Protobothrops mucrosquamatus
ATTTTTTTTGTCCGCCATTTTTTTCCCCTTTTCCGGCGGGTGCCTTACCTCCCTTGGGCTGGGCCAGCTGGTGGTCGGCCTGCTCCGTCTCTGCCGCTTGCCAGCTACGCCTCGGCCGGCGCAGGGGGCGGAACCACGCATGTGCGGCGCTCCCGGGCAGGGAAAGTCCTCGACTTACGACCGGTTGGGTAGTCCTTGATGTACGACTGGTTTAGTCCTCGACTTACGACCGGTTGGGGTCACGGCATTAAAAAGGTTGAGAACCACTGCTTTACATCCCTCTGTAAGCGGTTTACAGAATCAGCCTGTTGCCCCCAACAATCTGGGTCCTCATTTTACCAACCTCAGACGGACAGAAGGCTGAGTCAACCTTGAGCCGGTCAGGATCAAACTTCCTGGCAGTGGGCAGAGTTAGCCTGCAATACAGGTAATCCTCGACTTATGACCACAATTGAGCCCAAAATTTCTCTTGCTAAACATGACCTTTGTCAAGTGAATTTTCCCCATTTTATGACCTTTCTTGCTAGAGTTGTTAAGTGGATCACTGCAAGTGTTAAGTTGGTTACATGATTGTTACGTGAATCTGGCTTCCCCATTGACGTTGCTTGTCAGAAGGTTGCAAAAGGGGATCACACGACCCTGGGACAGTGCAACCGTCATAAATGTGAGTTAGTTGCCAAGCGTCCAAATGTTGATCATGTGACCATGGGGATGCTGAAACAGTTGTAAGTGTGAAAAATGGTCATAGGTCACTTTTTCAGTGTTGGTCACTAAATGAACTATTGTAAGTCGAGGACTATCTGTACTGCATGTAACCACTGTGCCGCCAAAGCTCAAAGAGGTTATTTTGTTGGGCTGTTTAATCTTGGCTTGTTTGGCATTTCTTCGATTGGGGTATTGCTTACTTGATTGTTGGTCTGATGTTAATCTTGGAGTTAATCTTTGCTTACCTGAGTGCTGACTGCTGGTGAGCAGATGGTTTGGTCTTTTTGTTCTGGTTTTGGTTTGTTGATTGTCTCTTGCATAGTCTATAGATATTGTTCATATCTTTGTTTCCATTAATGGTTAATTTGTCAGAAAGGGAAAAATAACAGCGGGGAAATGCCCTTAAATCTTTTCCTGGACCTTTTACACTTTAAAGTAGCCCTTTGAAGTGGAAGATGCAAAATTTAAATATGACACTTTCAGGCCTTGGAAGAGTCATAGGGGTATTTTTTTTTTGTATGTCCTTGAAAATTGCTGAGCATCCATGTAGAAACCATGGTATACAAATGTTCTAAATAAATAGTGTGGAATTGCCTCTTTTTTAAGAAAAGAAAACAAGAAGCCTATTCCAAAATAGAAATATTCCCTCTCCTTTGTTACTATATAGTAATACCTCTGTAAGGGAAAATAGGCTGAGCAATTTACTGTTTCCAAATTCCAAATTCTAGTGAGTGTTGAGTGAAGATTCAAATACAAATTTCTCCAGTTTTAACTGGATTCCTGATCAAAGGGGAAAAGGTTTGGGTTTCTGTGCTGTGCTGAAAATCTTCATGTTTTTAATTCCTTTCCATTTTGCAGGAAATAATAAGAAATAATGTTTTAATAAGAATAAAATTTTCTTACAGACTTTGATCGTCATATGATCATACAGTATCACCACCAGGAACATTAAAAATACAACTTAGAACACAGAAATATATAAAAGGAAAGACTTCAGGTAAGAAACTATGTAAAATAAAATGTTATCTATGCTATCAAGCACGCTGGCTGGAGAATTCTGGGAGTTGAAGTCCATGTATCTTAAACTTGCTACCATTCAGAAATACCGCCGTGGATTAAAAATTGGGGGAGGTTCCAGGATGACAATGCAATGTTCTATGCTTATAAATGTTATTCACACTGCATTAAACATGAGAAAGGCTGAAGGGGATTTCCCCCCAAATAAAATATGTGAATTGCCAGGATTGTTTTCAACCTGTCTGAGCATAAAGTATAACCAATCTTGTCTGGTTGTAGCTTGTAAAGTTGCCCTCTTGTGGCACGTACAGCATATGACAATGTTTTTTCTGCTTTCCTTCCCCTTGAGATTAAGGAAATTCTCAGATTTGTGTAAAGTAAACAAATGCTAACTCATTGTTCTTGGACAATTGTTTACTGAACTCAGTCAGTTGTCTAGTTTGCATCATGAACTGAACATATTTTAACCCAGGGTGGTTTCTATATGCTTCAGTGGGTCACATAAACCTAGATTCCTGACTTAATTCTATACACAGTTAGCCATGAGTCAGAGCATTAGCTATGTAGCCAAAACAGATGAGATAAAATGAGAGATCATTCTGATATTCTTAGTTCTCTTTCCCTCATTGTTCCTAAATCAAATCCATTTTATCCTGTATTTGGAGCCAATTTGTCATTTTGGTACATCTGTCTCTGGGGATTCTCAGTCATCTCACTCGTCCTTCAGCTTTTCACTGATGCAATGGTGCCTCCCTTGCCCCTGGGAATCCATCCACCTTCCTGCTGATGCTTTTCAGGATCTTTATCAACATATGGGATTTGCATATTTCTGAGAGAGACAGAGAGAGAGAGAGAGAGAGAGAGAGAGAGAGAGAGAGAGAGAGATGGATGAATAGAGGGATAGATAGATGGAGAGAGAGAGAGGGAGGGAGAGAGATAGGCAGATAGGCAAATAGATAGGGAAATGGGTAGGTAGGATAGACAGATAAATAGGCAGACAGGCAGGCAGACTAGACAGATAGATAGATAGATAGATAGATAGATAGATGGATGGATGGATGGATGGATGGATGGATGGATGGATGGACGGACGGACGGACGGACGGACGGATGGATGGACGGATGGATGGGCAGATAGATAGGCATAGATAGCATAGATAGATAGATAGATAGATAGATAGATAGATAGATAGATAGATAGATAGATAGATAGATGATAGAGGCAGATAGGCAGATGGACGGATGGACAGACAGACAGACAGACTGATAGGCATATAGACAGACAGGCAGGCAGGCAGGCAGATACACAGATAGACAGACAGACTAGACAGACAGACTAGACAGATTAATAATAATAATAATAATAATAATAATAATAATAATAATAATAATAATAATAATAATAATAATAATAATAAAGTTGGAAGGGACCTTGGAGGTCATCGAGTCCAACCACCTGCCCAGGCAGGAACCCTACACCATTTCAGACAAACGGCTGTCCAGTCTCTTCTTAAAAACTTCCAGTGTTGGAGCATTCACCACTTCTGGAGGCAGGTTGTTCCATTGATTAATTGTTCTAACTGTCAGGAAGTTTCTCCTTAGTTCTAGGTTGCTTCTCTCCTTGATCAGTTTCCACCCATTGCTTCTCGTCCTGCCTTCAGGCGCCTTGGAGATGGATGGATAGATAAATGGATGGATGGATGGATGGATGGATGATAGATAGATAGATAGATAGATAGATAGATAGATAGATAGATAGACAGACAGACAGACAGATTGATAGGCAGATAGGCAGATACAGTAGATAGGCATAGATAGGGAGATAGATAGGCATAGATAAGGAGATAGATAGATAGATAGATAGATAGTGTTAGATTGCGCAGGCAGTAAGACACAAGTCGAGTGACAGTCAGCTCTTGGTTTATTGGCAAGGCATAAGGTAAATCCGGACTGGCTCTCTGGGCCAGGGGAGCCCTCTTTTATGGGATTCCCCTGGCTTGTAATCACACAATTCCATTGGCTGGCAAGACCCTGTTGCTAGTTAGCCAACCAGCAACGGGCATGAAACTGTATGCANCACAGCTAAGGAAGAGAAAGTTCCGTCAACAGAAGGCCCAGCATAGCAACTGGGTTGGCACACGGAGGGAGAGGGGCTGCTGGCAAGGGGATGAGTGCAGAACGGGAAGAAAGAGACTTCCACAGAGTATCCCAAAGCAGGGGTCTCCATCCTTGGCGACTGTAAGACTTGTGGACTTCAACTCCCAGAATTCCCCAGAGCAGCACCGCTGGCTGGAGAATTCTGGGAGTTGAAGTCCACAAGTCTTACAGTTGCCAAGATTGGAGACCCCTGTCCCAAAGAATTTAAATATTGGTCCGACATTATGATTTGGATGGTTTTGGCCTAGTGCAGGGGTAGGCAACCTTGGCTCTTTTATGACTCGTGGACTTCAACTCCCAGAATTCCTGAGCCAGCATGGCTCAGCTTGGAAACCTCTCCCTTTCCCCTCAGCATGGCTGGCTCAGGGATTCTGGGAGTTGACGTCCACGAGCCATAAAAGAGCCAAGGTTGCCTACCCCTGGCCTAGTGTGTTGTGTGAAGGGGGACACCTGTGGGAGATGTCCAAAAAGGCAATTCTGCAATCAAAATCCCACCTATTTTTCTGTGCCTTATTGTACCAAAAGGACAGGGCTTGAACCGCACACTTACGGCTATCCTTGTGACTTTTTATGCCCTTCCTACACTTACCTCTATGTGTGAATTCACTTGGGTGTGTAAATCAGGTCGTGGTGTAAGCCCTGCCAACTGTGATTTATTCACAAATCATTGCTTAGCCTGGCACGTGAGTTGGACTTTTCAGGTGTTCCTTGGGTATACTGAATTGTTTTATCATTCTCCAGCCCTGAATTTTCCTTCATTTCATGTTTGATATTTGACAGATAGGAGGCCTTTATTGGGGAAATAAATACAGTAGTCCTCGACTCAAAACAATTCATTTAGTGACCGCTTGAAGTTCCAACGGCACTGAAAAAGTGACTTATGAAAAACAGTTTTTTATACTTACAACTGTTGTGGCATCCCCATGGTCACATGATCAAAATTTGAACGCTTGGCAACTGACTCATATTTATGACGGTTGCTATGTCCTGGAATCATGTGATCCCCTTTTGTGACCTTCTGATAAGCAACGTCAATGTGGGAAACCAGATTCGCTTAACTTCAAAAGGATGGAAGGCTGAGTCAACCTTGAGCCCGTCAGAATCGAACTTCTGACTGTGGG
>NW_015389370.1:35911-68463 GCF_001527695.2 Protobothrops mucrosquamatus
ACCCCCTCTTCTTTGTGGCAGCCCCTCAAATACAGGAACACTGCTATTTTGTCACCCCGAGTCCTTTTCTCTAGACTGGACATTCCCAATTCCTAAAATTGTTCTTCATATATCTTAGTCTCCAGGCCTTTAATCATCTTAGTTGCTTTTCTCTGCACTTTTTCCAAAGTCTCAACATCTTTTTTGTAATATGGTGACCAAAAGTGGATGCTGTATTCCAGGTGTGGTCTTACTAGAGCTTTATAAAGCGATACTAGTATTTCATGTGATTTTGATTCTATGCCTTTGTTTATACAAACAAGGACTGTATTAACTTTTTTTGGCTGCTGCTGAACACGGTGGGCTCATATTTAAGTGGTCATCCACTAGGACTCCAAGGTCCTTCTCAAAGGTCCTGTTTTTCAGTCAGGTTTTGCCTAATCTGTATTTGTAGCTTTGCTTTTTCCTGCCTTAGTGTAAAACCTTTTTTCCACTTTAAATTTCATTTTGTTGGATAGGGCCCATTGTTCAAGTCTGTCAAGATCTTTTTGGATCCTGGGGTGCTGGCTATTCCTGCCAGTTTAATTCATCTGCAGATTGATTGTTCCTGAATGAAAGCTGAGAGCCCGGGGGATCACCTGACCCGTGTTTCACAGGTGAGGCCAAGGTGAACTGGCTGAATAAAGAAGGGATTTAGGAATTCAGGGTGGCTGTTTTGCACTCCCAATTGTTGGTTAGCATCTGCTTCTGACACAACATATATGATGCCTACTAAAATGTAAAGTTTAACTGAGTATACGTAGACCTCAACACCCTTAATGGAGCCTGCCCATCATAGTTGTGATGGTCTAAAAATGGTGTAATGTGATTGAGTCAATTTTATGACTTTTTTGCGGCAGTTGTTAAGGGCACACAGAGATTGTAAAGCGTTAAATGAACGCTGCAGTCATTAAGCAAATCCATGGTTCTATCGACCTGGTTTTGCCCCAAACTGGGAGTGAATATATACTATATAGCAGTGGTGGCGAACCTATGGCACGCGTGCCAGACGCGGCACTCAGAGCCCTCTCTGTGGGCACTTCTCTGAACTGCTGATGGCGGGCTGCGAAGCCCCAGAGTGCACCAGTCGAGGGGCCGGCAGGCTGTGGCTGCTGACGGACACTGTCAGCCCCCATGCGCTCGCTGGCCTCTGTGTGCGGGAGCCGATGGTGTCAGGCAGCAGCCGCCCCGGCCCCTGCCTCGCCTTGCCCTGAGATAATGGCACCCCTACCCTACCTCGCCTCACCCTGCAGGACGAGCCTCCTACCCACCACCCCATCCCCTGGATCTCCCCCAACCCTGCCCGGCCCCCACAGGCGTCCCTCCCCACGAGCAACATTGAGGTGACCACGCCCACCTTGGCCACACCCACCCAGTCTGCTATGACTACCACAGCCACGCCCACCCGGCACCTGGCAATAAATAAGTGGGTTTTGGGTTGCAGTTTGGGCACTCGGTCTCTAAAAGGTTCTCCATCACTGCTATATAGTATATAGTATGTTTAGGTGTGGGTCATGTATAATAATAATAATAACAACAACAATAACAATAACAATAATAACAATAATAACAATAACAACAATAATAATAATAATAAAGTTGGAAGGGACCTTAGAGGTCATCTAGTCCAACCTCCTGCTCAGGCAGGAAACCCTATACCATTTCGGACAAATGGCTGTCCAGTTTCTTCTTAAAAACTTCCAGTGTTGGCGCATTCACCGCTTCTGGAGGCAGGTTGTTCCACTGGTTAATTGTTCTGTTAGGAAATTCCTCCTTAGTTCCAGGTTGCTTCTCTCCTTGCTTAGTTTCCATCCGTTGCTTCTTGTCCTGCCTTCAGGTGCTTTGGAGAATAGCTTGACTCCCTCTTCTTTGGGGCAGCCCCTGAGATACTGGAAGACTGCTATCATGTCCCCCCTCGTCCTTCTCTTCGTTAAACTAGACATACCCAATTCCAGCAACCGTTCCTTATACAGTATGTTTTAGCCTCCAGTCCCCTAATCATCTTTGTTGCTCTTCTCTGCACTCTTTCTAGAGTCTCAGCATCTTTTTTACATCGTGGTGACCAAAACTGGATGCAGTATTCCAAGTGTGGCCTTACCAAGGCATTGTATTTCACTTTGAGAGCGGGCAACTAAATTTCATTTTTTTTTAAACAAAATTTTATTAAGTTTATATAGATGAGGAAAAATAGGAACAATACAGGTATGGTAAAGGGAGGGGTACCTTGTTTGTTGAAATATGTGATTGTACCTATCCCTATTTTACCCTAAATTTCATTTTTGATATGTGCCATCGTGCCCACAGTAAAAAAATGACAATAAAGGTTATCTAAATGCTGGTTTTCAGCAAAATGGTTGTAAAACAGGATCACGTGACTGCGGGACTGAAAACGATCGTAAATGCAGACGGTTGGGAAGATCCTGAAGTTCAAGCAGGGACTGCAAGAGGGAGAGGCGTCTGTCAGAACTTTGAATCTGGGTTGAATGTGGCCTCCAAGTAGGCCCATTGTTGTATCTTCAAACGGTTGCCAAGCAACCAGTCGTAAATTGAGGATTACCTGTATTCCCTGGTAAGGACAGCTGCATCTGTTGACTTTAATTTCATTTCTGTTCCATTTTAATTCAGTTTGTCCCACTTTTCTACTCGTTTGTATTTTTAAAAAAAGTTCTAAAATTTACATGTGTAATTCTTCTAATTTATTGCAAAAAACGTGGGCTGGTTTTTCCTTTTTTTTGCCAGCCCTTTTACTAATATTATAATAATTTATTACATTTATATATTACACGACTCAAGTTTTGTTAGTTCTTCCCCATAATATCAATTTTTTACTATAGAAGCTTCAGGAAGGTAACTGTTTTCAATTTGAGAGCTTCATTGAAAAGTGGGGGGGAAAAGTCCAGATTTTAAAGGGCAAATGCGTTTCAATTTGCACTGTGGTTTGAAAACATGAAAATAAATAAATTCACATTTCAATACAAATCAAACAAAGTTCACTCCATCCTTTTTCTCTGCCACGGCCAGTCCCAACTGGCGTTGCCTAGGATGGGTGGAGGAAGGTGACTATCAGCTAAGCTGGGTGGGCAAAAGCTGGGCCAGGTTGCCTTGAGGATCAGAATCCCACCAGGTGTGGGAACTGAGTATTCCTTACATTCCCCCCCTTCTGCCCCCCCCCCCGGTATCCCCAGCATCTGTTGCTAAAATTACAGGTAATCCTTGACTTTCAGCAGTTTGTTTAGTGACCGTTCAAAGTTACAACGGCACTGAAAAATGTGACTTATGGCTGTTTTTCACCCTTACCACCTTTGCAGCATCCTCAAGGTCACATGATCAAAATTCAGATCCTTGGCAACTGATTCACATTTATGATGGTCGCAGCGTCCCGGGGGGGGGGGGGGTCACGTCATCCCCTTTTGCGACCTTCTGACAAGCAAAATGGGGAAGCCAGATTCACTTAACAACCGGGTTACTAACTTATCAGCTGCTGTGATTTTACTTAATACCCGTGGCCAAAAAGGTCGTAAAATGGGGCACATCTCACTTAACAAATGTCTCAGCTAACAACAGAAATTTTGGACTCAATTAAGATCGTAATTCAAGGACCACCTTTACCAGTTTTGTTCTGTTTCACAAATAACTGCCGGCATGGACTGGACAACGTTATAAAAGACTCAAAGCCATTTGTGGACATTTTAGGGGAGGGGGGGGAAATTCATGACTTTTATTGTTTTATCAATGTATAAAATGCAAAGAAAAATAAAAATAGGAAACTAAGGGAAGGAAAAAGAGGGGGAAAGAAAATACGAGGTACAAGAAAGAAAAAAGTGTTGATTTCTGATTCTTTTTAGCACAGTATAAGATAACAATATTACAGCCTCGACTTTTTACTTTTACACATTAGTATATAACCAGCCATTTCTATAACAACAAATCTAATCGGCAAAACCAAAGTCAAAGTTTGATTTTTTTTTCAGCATAAGCCCAAAATCCAGAAGTGATATCTAAATAAAAAAAAAAATATTTTCCTCTTTGAATAAAGCTATCAGTTTAACCATTTCTGCTTTAATTTCCTTGCTGTGGAAATAATATATATTTCTGTTTGCACTTATAAACTATCACCATTTATATTAACAAAATTCACTATTCTTTCAGATTCTTTAATCTTAAAGGGAAAATACTATTTGTGGACCTTTTACATGTTAAATGCAGTAACAGATGGTTAACAGAGAGATTTGAAGATTAGTATAATGTTTGGGTATACCTGTTGATTGCTTTTTTTTCTATTCTTCACATATATATTATGATTAGCTGTTGAGTTGACTTGATTAGTAGATAGAGATTTCCCATCTGGAATAGTTGTTTACTTAATATAGTAATTTTTATTAATTAAGGATGGGACAGCTTATAACTATTTGTCATTTTTTCCCGTTTTTGTACAGTTTTTTTTTCTTTTTTGTTAGTGTTAGATGTATATTTTACTGTTGTTTTGTATTTAATTCTTGTTGATAAAACAAAACACAACTAGTCCACAACTTACAACAATTGAGCCCAAAATTTCTGTTGCTATGTGAGACATTTAAGTGAGTTTTGCCCCATTTTGTGACTTTTCTTGCCACGGTTGCTAAGTGAATCACTGCAGTTGTTAATTTAGTAACACGGTTGTTAAGTGAATCTGGTTTCCCCATCAACTTTGCTTTCCAGAGGTTTGCAAAAGTTGATCACATGATCCTGGGACACTGCGACCGTCATAAATATGAGTCAGGCTGCCAAGCCTCCGAATTTTGATCATGTGATCATGGGGATGCTGCTATGTTCGTAAGTGTGAAAACCAGTCATAAGTCACTTTTTTCAGTGCCATTAGAACGGTTCACTAAGTGAACTATTGTAAGTTGAGGACTACCTATAAGTATATATATATTTTTTTTTTAAAAAAAGGAAAAACTGCTGGTATTGTCCTTCAGCTTCGCATGTGATCACCTTTTGCAACCTTCTGACTATGTCAATGGGGAAGCCAGATTCACTTAACAACCATGTTACTAATTTTAACAATTGCCTTGCTTCACTTAACAACTGTGGCAAGAAGGGTCGTTAAATGGGGCAAAACTCACTTTGCAAATGTCTCACTTTGCAACAGAAGCGTTGGGCTCAATTGTGGTCGTTAAGTCGAGGACCACCTGCACAGGCTTTCCCCTTGTCAAAGTGCACCGCGACAGAGTCAGGGACGCAGCGCTGCCAGGACATTTGCTGCAGGGTCAGGAGGGCTGAGAAAGCAGGCCGGGGGTTGACTAAACCAAAATTCAGATTTTAGCTTCTGGAGAGCTTCGCATACACGGCACAGCCTGCATTGCATGGTTTAATTCAGGGGTAGTCAACCTTGGCTCTTTTATGACTCGTGGACTTCAATTCCCAGAATTCCTGAGCCAGCTTAGCTGGCTCAGGAATTCTGGGAGTTGAAGTCCACGAGTCATAAAAGAGCCAAGGTTGACTACCCCTGGTTTAATTACACATCATGGTTAAACTATGGTCTACAGGAATGTAACCGGCCCACGCATGATGCTACGGAGCACCGAGGCTTTCTCAGGGTCCGGTTGACCCGCTGCATCAACCCACCGTTGCAAACCGGGTTTTATTGCGGCCACAACGGTGAGGCTGAGCCACGCCCGGCGAACTCAGCATCAGGAACGCGGAGCAGAAGCTGCGCGTGCGCGGAGGCGCAGCCAGGCTGATATGCGCGCGCACACCTTCCCCCCTCCCCGTCTCCTCGCCTGCGCTTGCGCGGAAGGGTTCTTCCCTCGCCCCCCCCCTCCGCTTCCCAACCTGTCTTCCTCCTTTCCATTTTGCCAGCGTAACCAACCTTGATGACCTCGTCTCGCCGCCTCCTCCTTTATGACATTGATGGGCGCGTCAGCCGCCCAATGGCCATGGGGCAAGCGCCGAAGAATCGCTCGGCAGCGGCGTCGGAAAAGAGGCGGGCTCTGCCGGGGTGGGCTTGTCNCTACCCCCCGAGATCCGGATGATTCCGGATCTCCTCACTTTCCGCCGCGCCCTCAAGACATGGCTTTTCCAGCAAGCGGGCCTGACCTAGGGAGGATTTTAGTTAGGGACGATTTTTAATATAATTTTAATTATGACACAGCTACCAATATTTGGCTTTTAATTTGGTCTTAGAGGGGTTTTTTATTTCGTTATTTATTTATTGTATTGTTATTTGTTTTTAATATGCTGTGCACCGCCCTGAGTCCTTCGGGAGAAGGGCGGTATATAAATCAAATTAATAATAATAATAATAATAAAACAGGATCACGTGACTGCGGGACTGAAAACGATCGTAAATGCAGACGGTTGGGAAGATCCTGAAGTTCAAGCAGAGACTGCAAGAGGGAGAGGCGTCTGTCAGAACTTTGAATCTGGGTTGAATGTGGCCTCCAAGTAGGCCCATTGTTGTATCTTCAAACAGTTGCCAAGCAACCAGTCGTAAATTGAGGATTACCTGTATTCCCTGGTAAGGACAGCTGCATCTGTTGACTTTAATTTCATTTCTGTTCCATTTTAATTCAGTTTGTCCCACTTTTCTATTCGTTTGTATTTTTAAAAAAAGTTCTAAAATTTACATGTGTAATTCTTCTAATTTATTGCAAAAAACATGGGCTGGTTTTTCCTTTTTTTGCCAGCCCTTTTACTTATATTATAATAATTTATTACATTTATATATTACCCGACTCAAGTTTTGTTAGTTCTTCCCCATAATATCATTTTTTTACTATAGAAGCTTCAGGAAGGTAACTTTTTTCAATTTGAGAGCTTCATTGAAAAGTGGGGGGGAAAAGTCCAGATTTTAAAGGGCAAATGCGTTTCAATTTGCACTGTGGTTTGAAAACATGAAAATAAATAAATTCACATTTCAATACAAATCAAACAAAGTTCACTCCATCCTTTTTCTCTGCCACGGCCATTCCCAACTGGCGTTGCCTAGGATGGGTGGAGGAAGGTGACTCTCAGCTAAGCTGGGTGGGCAAAAGCTGGGCCAGGTTGCCTTGAGGATCAGAATCCCACCAGGTGTGGGAACTGAGTATTCCTTACATTCCCCCCTTCTGCCCCCCCCCCCGGTATCCCCAGCATCTGTTGCTAAAATTACAGGTAATCCTTGACTTTCAGCAGTTTGTTTAGTGACCGTTCAAAGTTACAACGGCACTGAAAAATGTGACTTATGGCTGTTTTTCACCCTTACCACCTTTGCAGCATCCTCAAGGTCACATGATCAAAATTCAGATCCTTGGCAACTGATTCACATTTATGATGGTCGCAGCGTCCCGGGGGGGTCACGTCATCCCCTTTTGCGACCTTCTGACAAGCAAAATGGGGAAGCCAGTTTCACTTAACAACCGGGTTACTACCTTATCAGCTGCTGTGATTTTACTTAATACCCGTGGCCAAAAAGGTCGTAAAATGGGGCACATCTCACTTAACAAATGTCTCAGCTAACAACAGAAATTTTGGACTCAATTAAGATCGTAATTCGAGGACCACCTTTACCAGTTTTGTTCTGTTTCACAAATAACTGCCGGCATGGACTGGACAACGTTATAAAAGACTCAAAGCCATTTGTGGACATTTTAGGGGAGGGGGGGAAATTCATGACTTTTATTGTTTTATCAATGTACAAAATGCAAAGAAAAATAAAAATAGGAAACTAAGGGAAGGAAAAAGAGGGGGAAAGAAAATACGAGGTACAAGAAAGAAAAAAGTGTTGATTTCTGATTCTTTTTAGCACAGTACAAAATAACAATATTACAGCCTCGACTTTTTACTTTTACACATTAGTATATAACCAGCCATTTCTATAACAACAAATCTAATCGGCAAAACCAAAGTCAAAGTTTGATTTTTTTTTCATCATAAGCCCAAAATCCAGAAGTGATATCTAAATAAAAAAAATATTTTCCTCTTTGAATAAAGCTATCAGTTTAACCATTTCTGCTTTAATTTCCTTGCTGTGGAAATAATATATATTTCTGTTTGCACTTATAAACTATCACCATTTATATTAACAAAATTCACTATTCTTTCAGATTCTTTAATCTTAAAGGGAAAATACTATTTGTGGACCTTTTACATGTTAAATGCAGTAACAGATGGTTAACAGAGAGATTTGAAGATTAGTATAATGTTTGGGTATACCTGTTGATTGCTTTTTTTTCTATTCTTCACATATATATTATGATTAGCTGTTGAGTTGACTTGATTAGTAGATAGAGATTTCCCATCTGGAATAGTTGTTTACTTAATATAGTAATTTTTATTAAGGATGGGACAGCTTATAACTATTTGTCATTTTTTCCTGTTTTTGTACAGTTTTTTTTTCTTTTTTGTTAGTGTTAGATGTATATTTTACTGTTGTTTTGTATTTAATTCTTGTTGATAAAACAAAACACAACTAGTCCACAACTTACAACAATTGAGCCCAAAATTTCTGTTGCTATGTGAGACATTTAAGTGAGTTTTGCCCCATTTTGTGACTTTTCTTCCCACAGTTGCTAAGTGAATCACTGCAGTTGTTAATTTAGTAACACGGTTGTTAAGTGAATCTGGTTTCCCCATCAACTTTGCTTTCTAGAGGTTTGCAAAAGTTGATCACATGATCCTGGGACACTGCGACCGTCATAAATATGAGTCAGGCTGCCAAGCCTCTGAATTTTGATCATGTGATCATGGGGATGCTGCTATGTTCCTAAGTGTGAAAACCAGTCATAAGTCACTTTTTTCAGTGCCATTAGAACGGTTCACTAAGTGAACTATTGTAAGTTGAGGACTACCTATAAGTATATATATATATATATTTTAAAAAAAGGAAAAACTGCTGGTATTGTCCTTCAGCTTCGCATGTGATCACCTTTTGCAACCTTCTGACTATGTCAATGGGGAAGCCAGATTCATTTAACAACCATGTTACTAATTTTAACAATTGCCTTGCTTCACTTAACAACTGTGGCAAGAAGGGTCGTGAAATGGGGCAAAACTCACTTTGCAAATGTCTCACTTTGCAACAGAAGCGTTGGGCTCAATTGTGGTCGTAAGTCGAGGACCACCTGCACAGGCTTTCCCCTTGTCAAAGTGCACCGCGACAGAGTCAGGGACGCAGCGCTGCCAGGACATTGGCTGCAGGGTCAGGAGGACTGAGAAAGCAGGCCGGGGGTTGACTAAACCAAAATTCAGATTTTAGCTTCTGGAGAGCTTCGCATACACGGCACAGCCTGCATTGCATGGTTTAATTCAGGGGTAGTCAACCTTGGCTCTTTTATGACTCGTGGACTTCAATTCCCAGAATTCCTGAGCCAGCTTAGCTGGCTCAGGAATTCTGGGAGTTGAAGTCCACAAGTCATAAAAGAGCCAAGGTTGACTACCCCTGGTTTAATTACACATCATGGTTAAACTATGGTCTACAGGAATGTAACCGGCCCACGCATGATGCTACGGAGCACCGAGGCTTTCTCAGGGTCCGGTTGACCCGCGGCATCAACCCACCGTTGCAAACCGGGTTTTATTGCGGCTACAACGGTGAGGCTGAGCCACGCCCGGCGAACTCAGCATCAGGAACGCGGAGCAGAAGCTGCGCGTGCGCGGAGGCGCAGCCAGGCTGATATGCGCGCGCACGCCTTCCCCCTCCCCGTCTCCTCGCCTGCGCTTGCGCGGAAGGGTTCTTCCCTCGCCCCCCCCCCCTCCGCTTCCCAACCTGTCTTCCTCCTTTCCATTTTGCCAGCGTAACCAACCTTGATGACCTCGTCTCGCCGCCTCCTCCTTTATGACATTGATGGGCGCGTCAGCCGCCCAATGGCCATGGGGCAAGCGCCGAAGAATCGCTCGGCAGCGGCGTCGGAAAAGAGGCGGGCTCTGCCGGGGTGGGCTTGTCGTTTTCTGTCCCCTCCCCCTAGCATGTTCGGGTGAGGCCTTTTGGGGCGCTCGGGGCGGCGTCTCGGGCTCAGTGTGGGCGGCGGCAGCGGCCGGGGATGCGGCGGCGGCAGCGGCTCTTCTTGATGGCGTCGCCGCAGCTGCCGGGCGCGGCCGGACGGAGGTAGCCGGAGCCGCGCCGAGGCGGCCCTGGCAGGCAGGCGGGCGGGCGAGCGAGCGATGGAGGATCAGGCGGCGCAGGAGGAAGGCGAGGCCGAGATCCAGGAGCTGCACGGGCCCGAGCACTGGTTCAGCCAGTGGGAGCGGCAGTGCCTGGCCGAGGCCGAGCAGGATGACGGCAACGGCCTGGGCGGCGGCGGGGGCGGCCCGCTGCCGCCCGAACTGCAGGACGACGACGAGGCGGCCGCCGCCGCCACCCCACAGCCGGAGCCCAAGCAGCAGAAGCTCTGGCACCTCTTCCAGAACTCGGCCACCGCCGTGGCGCAGCTCTACAAGGGTGAGCGGAGGTGCCCGCACGTGTGGATGCCCAGACACGTGTCCGCGCCGGGCGCGAGACCCCCGCGGGAGGGGCTGTCTCCACCCCCCCCACCAATCTTGGGAGTGGTCGTCCGAGGCCGGGCCCGGTGCCCCCGCCGGGCGCTCGCGCAAGATGGCGGGAGGCCCCATCTTCGCCGCCGCGGCCGCCGCCGCCGCTTCTCTTTCTTCGCTCCCCGCCGGTGAAGGAGGAAGCGGCTGCCGGGGGGGGGGGCAGAGTGGATTCGCCCGTCCCCCCTCCCGTCCCTAGGGGAGGGTGGGCTCGCCCGGGCCCTTGGCCCCTCCCACCAACAAAATGGCGGGTGGGGGGGGGCGAAGACGCCAATTCGACGAGCCGGACGCCGAGTCCCCTTTTAAAGGCTCTTTCTTCCTCTCCCTCCCCCCCACCCCCCCACCCATTGGGGCAAATGGAGGATTCCGCTCTCTTCCGCCCCCCTCCCGCGGCCGACTTGGACGCTTCCAAGCGGCTTCCGTCCCGCTTGGCCCCTTCCCTCCCCCCGCCGCCCTCCCATTTCCTGCGCTTCCGTCCCGGCGGCGGCGGGTGAACAAAATGGCGAAGCGCAACATGGCCGGTCCTTTTGGGGGGGGGACGGGAGGTCACCGCGAGGCTCACTTCTCCCCTTTGCTCTCTCCCCCCCCCCGCAGACCGCGTGTGCCAGCAGCCCGGCCTCTCCCTCTGGGTGCCCTTCCAGAACGCGGCCACCGCCGTCACCAACCTCTACAAAGGTGAGCGGGGCCGGCGGGGGGAACCCGGGGTGGGTGGGTGGGTGGGGACAGCCTGGGCGGGGCTGAGGGATCTCCGCAGGGGCCACCCCGGGGTCTTGCAGGGCGGGCTGGAGGGAGGGCGAGGGGCGCCTGCAGTTCGTGGCTCTTCCCGGCTTCCGCTCCTAGTAGGTTCGGCTGAAGCCCCAGATCGGAGGCCCCTGGCCCTGGGGCTTCCTGGTGGAGCAGGGCGGAGGGAGAAGCGGGGGGGGGGCGGTGAGGGAGCCCCCAGGGAAGCCCAGCTGACTCTGCTTCAGGGGGATTCTGGGAGCCCCAGGAAACATCTGGAAGGGGCTTCTAGCGAAGCTGCCCTCTGGCCCTTGCCTGGAAGGGTCCAGCGGCTCCTGAAGGTGACCCTTCCACGTCTCCTTGGCAGCCTCCGGTGCCCAAATGTTGGGGGCCCAGCCAGATGTTCTCCAGCTGCTGAGAGAGGAGGGAAGGGTTAGGGCTGTTTTGATGCTTGGGACCTTCCTGGGCTCCAGACTGGCCGCTCTTGGTGCCAGCCGACTTCAACTTCTGTGTGTGGCTTCAGTCACCCAAGGCCAGGTGCCACTGGGCACTTCTGGCACTGAAAGAATTAAGATCACTTAAATGGTCCTCAGTAATCTTTTATGAGCCGTCTCTGGAAATGGAGAGTTGGCAGAAAATTGTGGAACTTTTGTGGTGGACCAAGAGCGCCTTTTCTGCCAGTCAAGCAGATTCAGAAGAGAGATACTGAGCTAGCCACCTTTCTCATCCTGTCAGGAGAGTATTACAGGGTAGCAGAGTTGGAAGGGACATCCAGTCATCAGTGGTATAGGAGGCCCTATATACCATTGGACTTGCATAGTGGTCCCCATCTGTCCCTTTTTAAAAAAACAATTCTGTGCTTGAGTGTTCATTTTAAGGGGCGTGGAGACCTTTGGGGTAAGTGCTTATGTGTTTGGGAGAGATTCGTGCTTTCTGGATATACATGTGTTTGTGGGCTTTCTTGTGGAGTGTGTCTTGAGGACAAAAAAGGGTTCCATTAGCTTATGTCTGCCCTTAAGCTGCCTGGATTTGCAAGAGGTTTGCACAGGATGTAGGAATAATATAGGATCCTAATTTCAGGAATAACAAAGTAGCTTAGCATGAACTACCTTTATAAGGCAGGGACTTCTGTTTTGTGTGGGGTTCTGATATTCAAGTGACATTTAAATTGAACAGATTCTACTCATATGCATAGCATGCAATATTAACCACATCTATGGTTCATTGTCCTATGTCATCATGTATTGTTGTGTACTACAAAATAGTTGATCAGTACCTTAATGGTGAATTTTTGGGATATTCAAGAAATTCTAGGTAAGCTTGACATAATCTAGCTTCTCATGGGAAAAAATGTAGTTTTTCAGGGAATAAAATGGTTGTCTTGTTTGGCTGTGATATTAGAGATACCTTTTTATATTGACTTGGTACTATTTATACTGACTTTTAGATAAGGTTAGATCTTTCAGAATAGAGCTGGAAGGGACCTTGGAGGTCTTCTAGTCCAACCCCCTGCTCAAGCAGGAGACCCTATACCATTTCAGACAAGTGGCTGTCCAGTTGTCCAATTGTCCATTTGCAACGCATCCCTTCTCTATAAACCAACATCCCACTCCCCTCCAGTGGTAATGAGCCTACTTCATGTCTTGTTATTTCTAAACGTAGAGAGAGAGTGGTAGAAATCTACTTATTTCTAACTCTGGAGTAAAGAGAGAGAAAAAAATTGTTGGATTTAAATGTTATGTTAACTTTCAATCATTTTTTTCCTGTCCTTTAACTATGAAAATATTTTTGATGGTCTAGGAAAAGACTGTCAGCTTTATAAATATTCTAGCTCTATACTAATTCATAAATCTCTGGAAAAGGACTATTCTTAGGTGGTTCACACTTCTAAAAACTCCACGAGCGCTCAGAAATTCCTTTCAGCTCATGGAGGAAAAGAGCAGACTCAAGAATATGCTACTGGCTTGACCTTAGATATCCTAAAGTGCTTCCAGTTACTCATAATAACTACACCAGCACTAACTGGCAAATGCTAGCTCAGCTAAAGACTGAGTTGCCTTGATAACAAGTTTGGTGACCCAATAAATAAAGGTAACAATATTTTTGTTGGACTTCGCCATTCCTATATCATGTAAATAACTTACTTTAGAGCAATTGATGTAATTAGATGATGCCATCTGAAGTGGCCAAATGGAATGTAGTGCTGAAAACAGCCACCTTTTAGTCATCGAGGGAGGTATTTGCCAGCTCAGCCAATAGTATTAGTCAGCTCTCTTTCTCTAATTGACACCAGCTGCCATTTTGATGGCTTATCGCTTGGCAGTTGCTGGGTCAAAGCCAGATGGGTTGTGTTCACTCTATGCATGTGCCTCTTGCTAGAAATCCAAGTAGTGCCTGGAATTAGCTGGGAAAGAATATGTAGTCTTGCAAGGAGCACAAGGGATGCTGTCTCCTAACGCTGCATTTTATAATCTTGTGAAAGTGAAGAGGAGAATCAGAGTCTTCTGTGTATCCCAACCTTACCTATATTTATAATACATCTTAGAACTGCAGGAATTACATGTCCAAAATTAGAAAATTCCACTGTGCAAGACATTGGGGCATAATTTGCTCCATAGCTAGTACAGTCCTGATATCAAAGTGTACAGATTAGTTTTTTCTTCTCCTGGTCTTAGAATCTAGTGATGTGAGAAGTCTCTCTCTCTCTCTCTCTGTGTGTGTGTGTGTGTGTGTGTGTGTGAGAGAGAGAGAGAGAGAGAGAGAGAGAGAGAGAAAGTCAGGGCAGGTAAAAAGGACTTACTCGATGGATTGATACATCAGACTAAGTGGTAATTGGTTTGTTTGAAGATTGGCATATTATATGAAATGAGTCATTTTAGTCCAATTTAAGAACAGTGGTTGTATAGTCTATGACTTACCGTATTTTTCGCTCTATAAGACGCACTTTTCCCCCCTCCCCAAAGATGGGGGAAAATGTCTGTGCATCTTATGGAGCGAATGCCGCCTGGAGCTGAAGCCTGAGTGCAGGGGAGGAGAGCATATACTGGCCGGGAAGCAAGGAGAGCCCTCCCCCAGGGACTCATTTCAGATTTACGTCGCAAAAGTTTTTCTCGCGCAGAGGAGAGAGGAAAAACAATTGCGGAACACTTGGGAATCCCTTACAAGGCACCAGGTACCTTGGTGCTTATTTCCTAATGCCTCCCCCCCCCCCCGTGTTTTCTGCTCCACCCCGAATTCTCCTCCCTTCCAGTCTCCTTAAGCAGCCATTTATGGTCTTAATACAGCCCTCAGTCTGTCTCCCTTTCCACACCCCCTAAAATTCTTCCTTCAGGCAGGCTTCCAGAGGTCGGCTGGCAGGATGCAGGTAACCCCTCCCCCCTGTCCTGCCGCCTCCCACGGTGCCGCTCCGCATCCCGCGCCTCCGTGCCTCAAGCCCCCGTGTCACAGAACTGCTGGCGTTATGCTTGGCCGGAAGACTTTTTCTTTTACAAATGGGGTGGGTGGGCCCGACATTCGTGGGCAGGCAGGACCCCGCCCGCCGAGTCGCCGCCTCTCCATCGCCCTCCGCCAGCCGGCTCCGTCGCCAGACCTCCCAGCTGACAAGCGCAGGAGTTCGGCGCTGCGGCGGCCTCCCCTCCGCCCTCCGCACCGGCCAAAGCTTTGCCTGACGTTCCAGCTGACCGGCGCAGGTCCGGGGGTCGTCAGCCTGCCCACCCCCCTTATTATATAGGTCAACCGCTTGTCCTCCCACCCCATTATAAAAACGACCAGGTTGTAGCCACAACGTGGTTCTGTCCTTTGAGCGAGCCCGCGTCAAACACGATGGAATCAGGCTCCTCAAGTCGTTTTGTTCATTTTCCAGGGTGGGTCATGAGATCAGCAGCCCAAAACTGCAATTATTCCGCTCCGGGTAAAACCGCCCCAGCGTTTCTTCCTCGGCTTCAGCGCTAAGAAACGGGCCGCTTTGTCGCCCATCTGAAAATCGAAAGGAGCCGAAGCTGCGAGGAGAGCCTGTGGCGCAAGCAGCCCAAGGCGCCCCTCCCCGTTTCCTCTGCTCTTGCCAAGCGGGCAGGCCTTCCCCCCCTCATCCAAAGAACGGCTGGGTGGGGTCGGGCGGCGGCGGCGCTGCTTCCTTCGCCGGGGGCTTTTCGGGGAGCGCTTGAGCAGCGGCTGAGAAGCAACGGGGTGATGTGGAGCCGGGGCTCGGATGGCCAAAGCAGCGCCGTTTCTCCCCGGGGTCCAAAAGGTGAGGCACCGGCTTTAGAGTGGAAAGAGGGAAGCCTCGAACGCGTGGACTTGCGTCCACACGTGCCTGCGCCAACTGATCAAAAGCTCGGCTTGGGCTGCACCCTTTCTCCTCTGAGCTTTAGGGAGCGTAAGGTTTGGTAGGCTTGCCTAGGAGCCGCCGTTAGCTTGTGCTAACATTAACTACCGGTATGTGCGTCTTATGGTCAAGTGCGTCTTATAGAGCGAAAAATACGGTAATAAGACATGTGAACCTAGCTGCTGCGACAATGGGTATGAGAGATTGCACATGCTCCCTGTTGTCATCCAACTGGCCCTTGTGGGACCAGAATATTGCCCTTGCAGTGGACTTTTAGTCTTACTTGACCGTGTTGTTCAGGTGTTTATGTGGCAGCACTATGCTTAGCAANATGCCCCCCCCCCCCCCCCCGTTTTCTGCTCCACCCCGAATTCTCTTCCCTTCCAGTCTCCTTAAGCAGCCATTTATGGTCTTAATACAGCCCTCAGGCTGTCTCCCTATCCACACCCCCTAAAATTCTTCCTTCAGGCAGGCTTCCAGAGGTCGGCTGGCAGGATGCAGGTAACCCCTCTCCCCTGTCCTGCTGCCTCCCACGGTGCCGCTCCGCATCCCGTGCCTCCGTGCCTCAAGCCCCCGTGTCACAGAACTGCTGGCGTTATGCTTGGACGGAAGACTTTTTCTTTTACAAATGGGGCAGGTGGGACCCTGCCCGCCGAGTCGCCGCCTCCCCATCGCCCTCCGCCAGCCGGCTCCGTCGCCAGACCTCCCAGCTGACAAGCGCAGGAGTTCGGCGCTGCGGTGGCCTCCCCTCCGCCCTCCGCACCGGCCAAAGCTTTGCCTGACATTCCAGCTGACCGGCGCAGGTCCGGGGGTCGTCAGCCTGCCCACCCCCCTTATTATATAGGTCAACCGCTTGTCCTCCTCCCGCCCCCATTATAAAACGACCAGGTTGTAGCCACAACGTGGTTCTGTCCTTCGAGCGAGCCCCCGCGACAAACACGACTGAATCAGGCTCCTCAAATCGTTTTGTTCATTTTCCAGGGTGGGTCATGAGATCAGCAGCCCAAAACTGCAATCATTCCGCTCCGGGTAAAACCGCCCCAGCGTTTCTTCCTCGGCTTCAGCGCTAAGAAACGGGCCGCTTTGTCGCCCATCTGAAAATCGAAAGGAGCCGAAGCTGCGAGGAGAGTCTGTGGCGCAAGCAGCCCAAGGCGCCCCTCCCCGTTTCCTCTGCTCTTGCCAAGCGGGCAGGCCTCCCCCCCATCCAAAGAATGGCCGGGCGGGGTCGGGCGGCAGCGGCGGTGCTTCCTTCGCCGGGGGCTTTTCGGGGAGCGCTTGAGCAGCGGCTGAGGAGCAGCGGGGTGATGTGGAGCCGGGGCTCAGATGGCCAAAGCAGCGCCGTTTCTCCCCGGGGTCCAAAAGGTGAGGCACCGGCTTTAGAGTGGAAAGAGGGAAGCCTCGAATGCGTGGACTTGCGTCCACACGTGCCTGCGCCAACTGATCAAAAGCTCGGCTTGGGCTGCACCCTTTCTCCTCTGAGCTTTAGGGAGCGTAAGGTTTGGTAGGCTTGCCTAGGAGCCGCCGTTAGCTTGTGCTAATATTAACTACCGGTATGTGCGTCTTCTGGTCAGGTGCGTCTTATAGAGCGAAAAATACGGTAATAAGACATGTGAACCTAGCTGCTGCGACAATGGGTATGAGAGATTGCACATGCTCCCTGTTGTCATCCAACTGGCCCTTGTGGGACCAGAATATTGCCCTTGCAGTGGACTTTTAGTCTTACTTGACCGTGTTGTTCAGGTGTTTATGTGGCAGCACTATGCTTAGCAAAGAAGGAATAGGCTTCTTTGCTTAAGGTTGTGTGACTTTTTTAGGTGTAAAAAAAAGCTTGTGTGAAAGTACAGACGATGAACTACAATAGCAATCATCTCAGTGGAAGGCTTTAAAAGCTTCAAGCTCTCCCACCTTTAAAAAGAGTTGAACTTTACATATATTTTGAGAAAAATGTATGGAGCAATGGAAATGTTCCAAAGAGCTTACATGGATGAGATTGACGCATCAAAGCAAATGCGTTCTTTTCTAAATGTCTATCTTGTTTTTGGTTTCTGTATACTTGAATATGTATGTATATATAATTTTAACTTAATTTTGAGAATCCAACATGCCATATTGTGAATGTCCTGATACTGGTAGATCCCCTGTTTCTGTGAACTGATATGGATGATCAAATATTGATTATGTTTGCAGTGATGAAATTATTATGGCACCCTTTTAAGTTTCAATCCCACCTTGTATCTGGGAAAGATAGATGCAACCATATAGTGCTCCCTCCTCCAGTTTTATCCCCTAATAATGGCTAGTTTAGCTGAAAGGATGGCTGGTCGAAAGTCTTCCCAAAAGCTTGGATAGCAGAACTTGGGTTTCCCTAATCCTTGTTTAATTCAAACTACATTATTGGCTCCTTCCTATAACCTGCCTAAAACTGAGCAGCCAAAGTCATATGTGTTAAAGTTTGAGATACTGTTCTTAATTTTTGTTGGATGAGCTGTGAGGTGGATCTGCTTGCAAGGTGGATCTGTCTTTAGTGGATCTGTCTTTAGTGGTTTTGTCACAGTACTGTTGGATCTGGATTTACTGTTGACTCATTAAGATGGTTTATGTTCCAGGGGAACTTCAAACAGCATTTGTGGCAAAAAGTCTGCTTTAACCCTGTCAGAATTGATGTCCTTGAGTATAGAAAAATCACCATTGTAAAGATGAATTAAGAGTCAGAACAATATCAAATGAACTGCCAGTAGGTTTGTTTCATGGCAGGCTTGTGTTTTATACCAGATGATTCTGCTAACTATGGATACACAATACACATTATATAGTAACATAATGAGAGTCATATGAGAATTGTCAACCTTTATGAATTCTTAATAATCCTGTCCTTGGATAAAAGTATTCAGGAACTGAAGTTTTGGCCTGGAGCTTTTTAAATTAAACAGATTGCTTTCTTGGTCTGACTTAGCTCCCATGAGCATCAGAATGATTCACTGAGGCCTAGGGGAAGCTAGTTGAGTAACACCTATGGAGAAATGTTCCACTGTGGACCATACTAAGGACATGACTATTACACTCATCACAATAGGAACATGTACAACCAACTATATTAGTTAATAATGTTGTAACTCACTTTGACAAAGTAATGGTTGTTATAATGTTTGAACTTGGAATGCATTGTAGGGCTTGGCACACTAAGGATCCAAAACTGATTGGCAACATTTTTAATTGTGCCCAATTTCTATTTGTTGCAAAATTACGCAAGTTGACCATTTATTACAGATGTTCTATTTATAAGCATAACATTGGCTGAAGGAGTTGTCACATAATTTGTGCATAGGTGGTCAGGTATTATCTCAGTATCTAAAATGATTAAATCATGGCAACCGTACCAAAGTTTGAAGGTTTGGTCCAATTGCCATGACTTAACCTTTCAGATACTTTTGGCCTGGATGATTGAGTCTTCATTTACATAATGTCTCAGTAATGTCTGTTGAAAACAAAGTCAAAGACTTGTTTTCAGTTCAAAGCAACATGTGACAATTTGACTGTCGTAATAGTGTAAGTTTTACTTGCGCTTAATGTTGTGGAATGTGGTATCATATTCTCAAGAATCTATTTTGGAAGCTAGCTCACTCTCCCATCAGCTGAGTCTGCAGTGTAGAGGACACTCTTAAGCACAAAGTGTTGGTGAGTATAGTTATAGAAAGTACAGTTTGAACATGTGGATTATACTTCCAAGGTTCTGCAGAAAATTGCTTTGTGCAATCTTTTGTTGAAAAAATACTGATGTCCAGTACAAATATATGATGTGTAAGTATTAATAGCTGTGCATCGGCAGTGGAATAGATTGTTTCTGATGAATAAAGCAGGATAGAAATATTACTTTAGGGAGATTTGGGCCTTTGTTGGACTTGATAGTCTAATTCAGCAATAGAAATGAGGTGGTTATCGTCACCAGCCTGATGTAGCCAAATACTCTGGAATTAAAGTTCCCGTACTCTTGAGAAATGGCCGCCTCACCTAAAAGTGGATTAATTTATTTATCCTACTTTTCCTCCAGAAGAGGAACAATTCTACTGTCTTCTAAATTCATTGCAGTCTATCTATTTTTGGTCACCTTCACTGAAACTGCCCTTGAGTTAACGGCCGGATCTAAAGTCTTTATTCGGTTTTCCTTTCTACCATTTTAAATCCATTTGATTGCACTCCCCAAATGTCATAACTCTTAATCCTGCTGACTTGTTTTCCCTTTCATAATTTCTTGTCAAAGAGCTCTATTCTCTACTTTCCCTCCCTACTTAGCAAGGCTTTGCAGCTCCATTCTGGGTAACTTGGCAATTCAACAGTTTCATCAATTCCTATGCCTGTCAGTATTACCTATCATCTAAATATTCTCTGATTTAGTCTAACTGTTTTACCCCTCCAGCCTCTTAAGTATTTTTCTAGTACTTCTGCTTTGGAGCATCAGTATTATCCCACGCTTAATATCTCTGAGGTTGAGCTTATCCTATTTCTTTCCAAGGGTCCAGCCTCTTAGTTTGCATTTCTTGACCATCAGTAACATTATCTGCCTGTCAGTCAAATGCTCTTTTTATGTTCTCTTTTCCTTCCTAACCTTCTTCCTTTGGTTGTCAAATTAGAACCTCTTTCTATATAATGCTAATTTTGGTCTGGTGGTTAAGGCAGCAGCTGGAAACCAGGAGACTGCATTTTAGTCCTCCTTTAGGCATGAAAAACATGGCTGGGTGACTTTGGTTCAGTCTCTCTGTCAGCTCAACCCCACCTCACAAGGGAGGTTGTTGTGGGGAAAATAGAGGGAAAGGATTAATTGGCATGTTTGAGTTATTGTAAAAATAAGGTGGGACCCAAAAAAAAAATCTAATAAAGAGAATAAAGCCGATCTTCCAATCTAGTTCTTTTAAATCTGATGCTGCCATTGTCATGTGGCAGCTTGAGCAGATCTCTTCAAGAGAAGGTTGGGGTCCTTGGCCGTCCCATTGGTGGATGGAAGTAGTGAGAATTGTCCAATCTAGGCAGATTGAAGCTGGGGGAGGTTGCTTTATTTCTTCATTTATAGGAGCCCCCCTACGGATTTTTACTCCGCTAGTCGTTTCCAACTTGGGTGTTCATCTCCGTTTCAAGGCCATTGAGCCAGTGCTGTCCAAGAAATTTCTGTGGTCAAGTGGCCAGCATGATGTCACAGTGGTACCTATTTATCTACTTGCATTTGCATGCTTTCGAACTGCTGGTTGGGCAGGAGCTGAGGCGAGGACGGGAGCTCACCCCTTCGTGTGGCGCTCGGGTCTTGAACCTGGTGGGGGCGGCTTTCCAGTTGACAAGCCCAGCGTCTGTAACCACTGAGCCACCATCCCGCCCATTTATTTATTTATATCCCACCTTTGTTATTTTTAAATAAATAACTCAAGGTGGCAAATACACACAATGCTCCGTCCCACACAGTACTCCCTCCTCCTCCTCCTGAGGTGAGTTGGGCTGAGAGAGAGACAGTTACGTTCTGCTTTCCCAGAAATTTCAACGTGGTCAACATTAAGACTTAAAACATGTTGCAAAAGTGGGATAGAATAGAAGAATAGAATAAAAACTTTATTGTCACTTGAAATGTACACTAATCAGCATACATTAAAATAAAATTTTGTTGCATTCAGCTCTCAAAAAATCCACACCATTTTGCACATACATATACACACACACATGGGGCAAAACTCACTTAACAAATGTCTCCCTTAACAACAGAAATATTGGGCTCAATTGTCATAAATCGAGGACCACCTGTAGACATAACAGCTGGTATCTGATATTAGCAGATGGCTCCAAATTGAGTCTAAAGTTTAGATAGGGCTGGCAAATGCATTTATTGTGTTTTTATTTATGATTGTTGAAGTTACTAATTAGCTGGCTGGGTAGAATTTGTGTGCTCCCCCCCCCCCCCAGTGGTGAAGACAGGGTAGAAATAATTGCAATTCATAAATCAGTTTTTAATATTGGGTTTATCTTCCATTAATTCACCCTGTCCACAAGGGGAAGCTCAGCAGTGCCAGTTGCCTTTGCTTCTAGAAGCTGGTTGTATCTGAACTTCTTGCTGCTGTCTGTGGTTGGGCCAACTCCTAACACATATTTCTTTTCTTCCAGAAAGTGTGGATGCTCATCAACGGAGCTTTGATGTAGGAATCCATATTGGCTATCAGCGCCGTAATAAGGACGTCTTGGCTTGGGTTAAAAAGCGCAGAAGAACTATTCGCAGAGAAGACTTAATCAGTTTCCTGTGTGGGAAAGCGCCTCCTCCACGAAACTCTAGACCTCCCCCAAGACTGACTGTAGTATCCCCTAACCGGGCGACATCCACGGAAACTAGTTCTTCGGTCGAGACGGACTTGCAGCCCTTCCGGGAAGCCATAGCTCTTCATGGTAATGGTTCTCCCTCTATTTAAAAAAAATATTTAAAAGAAGACATGCCTCTCTTAGGAACCATTTCATAGCTCATGTTTTTTATGGCCAGTGAGAACAAACAGTAAAACATCAAACTGGTTCTCGGTATGTTAGTGACTGAGGTGGGGCTCATGGATTCTCCTTTCCAGGCCTGGGAACTCCTTGCAGATGTGCACTTCTTGCAGGGATGACTCAGGGTTGTTCCTTCCTCTTGTGACCTCAAATGCTCTGAAAAACCAGATGTTTCTTACCAGCATAATAGGCTAGGGCGAATGAAACATGGTTAAGTCAGAACGAAAAGCAGTTTATCCTGAGTGTTTTGGTGGAGAAAACTGGGTGGTGGAGAGAGCCCAGGAGATGGCCTTGAAGGGACTTTTCAGATGCTGCTATGGAAACGAGGGCAAACACATTGCTTAAGACCTGGGAAAGGCCATCTTATTAGAAAGCTCAGTCTGGCTTCTCCCAGATTCAGAGGGAGAGAGGAAAAGTAAAATGCATACATACAGACTTGCAGTAGTTTGTTAACCTAGTCCTAGCCTAACATACAGCTAGAGACTTCTTGGGGAGCTGCTTTCTTGAGCTGGTCTACCTTGTAGGGCTGAACCTTCCGTACCTTGAAAAGAGGGCTTATTAAAGTTTGGTGGAACAGCACAGCTTCTGTGGCTCTTTAGGATGAGTTTCAGTCTTCTTTTACCAAAGAGGGAGGGTTTTTTTTTTTTGAGGGGGAGAGAAATAGCTGTAGTTTGATAAGAGGCTGATCTTGCTGTATGTAGCATGGAAGCAGCAGGCATGTTTGTTTGGTAATGTGATCTTTGAGTCTTCATGCTCACATGACGGTAGACTGTGCTCCAGGTTGGCCATTAGTTGTTTGGTTGCTTCAGAATATCCTTCAGGTAGAAGAAAAATATTTATTTATTTTTTTTGGCTGAGGGGGTACTCTGTTTCGTTCTTCTAAAGCAGGGGTGGGGAACTATGGCCCCTTTATGACTTTATGAACCACCCGTGGTGGCTCAGGAATTCTGGGAGTTGAAGTCCACAAGTCATAAAGGGGCCATAGTTCGCCACCTCTGTTCTGAAGAAACAAGATGTTCAATTGGATATTTCCCTTTCGAAACACACCAGTTGGGTAGACTTAACCAGATTGAGAATACAGTCTGATGCAGTTGAAAAGAGTGGATGCATAATTTGTGGATGTTTTTGTTCTTGTTTAATCAATGGGGGAAGCCAGATTCTCTTAACAACTGAGTGATTCACTTAATTTCTGAAGTGGTTTGCTTAACAACAGGGGCAATAAAAAGTAAAATTGGGCTTGACTCATAGCCTTGCTTAGCAATGGGGATTCTGGTCTCAGTTGTAATTGTAAGACTACCTCTATACTGAATTTAAATATCTTTGCTTGGAAATTATGCAGAATTGATGGATAATACAAAATACAGAATTTTAGGGGAAAAAATTATTTGTATAGTGCAGCTTTTGTTGACTGTTGATATTTTGGGACTGTAAGTTTCAGAATTCTTGACCCATAGCTATGCTGAAGGCTGCTGAAAAAGCACGCCAGGTAGCATTTTCTGACACAGATCTCTGGAAGTGAAGTCTAGATTAGAAGCCTTTTTAACACTGCTCCTGCCATGTTGCATGCAAACCTGTAGTAGAGATTTCATTTGTAACTCAATGAGTTGCTGGTTTCAAATCCTGCTCTGAGCTAACGATGCTGCAGCCAGAGTAATTTAAATCGCAATTGGATACCTTTTTAATTGGTTTAAATCTGTGGGTAAGCACGTAACTCATATTGGGATTAGAAAAGTGTCTCATGTGGAAAAACCCTGATTGTTTTCCTCTTGTCAGCTCGGTGGACAAATCTGTTCTAAATGCCAAGATGGCATTTTGCCCCCAATGGCTGGAGTATTGCTTTGCTATTGGAAGTACTCAAAATGGCTGAGGATATCCTGGTTCTCTTCAGGTTTCTGCTCCCTTCTTGCCAGGGAAGCTGGCAGAGAAGAGAGGTGTGATTTGTACTTCGGCTTCACAACGCATGTGCTTGAGTTTCCACATCCATCCTTGTCAAAGTGCCGAAGCTTGGCTCCGATTCTTGGGACTCGCTGTGAGGCAGGATAGGTGGTGCTTTTGCTAGGCAGGTGACTGGTTGGGGTGACCCAGAGCAGGATGGTATTGCTTAGTTTTCAAGTTTTACAAGTTTGCTTGCCTGTCATGGGGCGAGGGAGTTAAGGTAACAAGATGTTTACAGCATTGACTTGGGTGCTCCTGTGTGTCAGGATTTTCAGTGGATGAATAGAGCAGTGGTTCTCAACCTTTTTAATGCCGCGACCCCAACCGGTCATAAGTCGAGGACTAAGCCGGTCGTAAGTTGAGGACTAAACTGGTCGTAAGTCGAGGACTAAACCGGTCGTAAGTCGAGGACTACCCAACCGGTCGTAAGTCGAGGACTTTCCCTGCCCGGGAGCGCCGCGCATGTGTGGTTCCGCCCCCTGCGCTGGCCGAGGCGTAGCTGGCAAGCGGCAGAGACGGAGCAGGCTGACCACCAGCTGGCCCAGCCCAAGGGAGGTAAGGCACCCGCCGGAAAAGGGGAAAAAAATGGCGGACAAAAAAAATGGTGGACAGCCTTGCTTGGTGACCCCCATGAAATGGTCGATCGACCCCAAATGGGGTCCCGACCCACAGGTTGAGAACCACTGGAATAGAGGGTCAGTGCATCCCAGTGGCCAACAGCTATATCTGTATTGCTCTAATATTGGTTGTAGCAACTAGTTCACTTTGATTCTGGTGCTGCCCTTAAAGACTAGAGTCCAGGCATGACTTCTTAGCTTTGATTTCTGGGATGTGAATGTTACCTTCTTAATGCCTTATTTCTTGACAAATGCACAGAACTGGAATTTGAAATTGTTTAGGATGTCCTTTAGCCTCTGTGAAACCTTTAGCCAGAAGTTTGTCTTTCTATAAGCTCAGTGTAAGAAGCTTTTTCAAATGACTTTGACATTTTATAGATGAGCTGTGAATTTCAGCCTGTTTATGAGAATGTAATGAAATTCACCAGTATCTTCATAAAGCAAGAAAAATTTGTTTTCATCTTGAACATAGAAAAAAGTGTTCAGCCAGTAAAATTTTGAATTCTCTTCATAAAAGTCCAATTCTTAATCTCTATGTATACCACCAGTTTTTTGATACTAAACTGTAAAGTAGAGTAGAATAGAGGAATGAAGAAGAGAGACTAGAGGAATAAAGAAGAGAGAATAGAATAGAATATTATATTACATAAGGAGTCCCTAACCCCCGTCTGTGGACCGGCACTTGGCGGTAGCATGCCAGAAACTGGTCTGCACAAATAAGCAAAGCCCCATCTGCGGGATGCAGGCAGCACACAAAACCACACCCCCCCGGTCCACGAAAAAACCTCTCCACGGAACTGGTCCCTGGTGCCAAAAGATTAGGGACATCACATCACATCAGAAACTTTTCAAGAAGGTGAAGATATTTACTGGCAGATATGTGTTGGGCCTCATTGCTGAAGTTAAATAGTATTCAAGGCCAATAAAAGGAAGAGTTTCCCAAAGTGCTTAACCAACGTTACGGAATTTGCAACCACAACTCTTGGCAGCAGAAGAGTACCGATTGCTCGATGTGGTCTCCTTGAGCAGAGTCGGTTTTCCTTGCAGTGCCGGATTCTAGAGCAGTCAAGGGCTGTAGCAAGCCTGTCTGCCTAGGGCAGTGGTTCTCAACCTTTTTAATGCCGCGACCCCAACCGGTCGTAAGTCGAGGACTAAACTGGTCATAAGTCGAGGACTACCCAACCGGTCGTAAGTCGAGGACTTTCCCTGCCCGGGAGCGCTGCGCATGCGTGGTTCCGCCCCCTGCGCCGGCCGAGGCGTAGCTGGCAAGCGGCAGAGACGGAGCAGGCCGACCACCAGCTGGCCCAGCCCAAGGGAGGTAAGGCACCTGCCGGAAAAGGGGAAAAAAATGGCGGACAAAAAAAATGGCGGACAGCCTTGCTTGGTGACCCCCGTGAAATGGTCGATCGACCCCAAATGGGGTCACGACCCACAGGTTGAGAACCACTGGCCTAGGGCTTTCCAAAGGACCTAGTAGAAAAACCTGATGGCGCCTGTTGCAGTTTTTAGTCAGTGAGAGATGCTAAGTCCAAGCAGTCGCCCATCTTAAAGTGACTTCTTTGGATTTAGTATAATGTTTTTGTGGGACTGAGCTTCTTGGCTTAGAAGAGGAGAGTGTGACTTGGTTTCCTGTGGCAAATATAGGGCCAGGCAACTTTCTGGTGGGCAGAAATGGGGCTTTTCATATTTTTCGATGGATAAGAGCCTCAGTAGGTAGGACAACAATGTCCTGATTTTGAATGGTGTGTGTGTGTGTGTGGGGGGGAGTACTATTTTATCTTAAAAACATTCAGCCTGTTTTAGGATCTCATTGTGGGTTGTCCTCTTCAAGGTGATTGTTTTCTGAACTTCTTGCATCCTGGGGTCTGAAGTTGCCTATCTCTCTCTTAAGTTTGCTAGAACTAAAGAAATAGGTAGGATTTTTGAAATGCAGAACTGGCTGCTCTAATTAACTGACATCTGACAAGGTTGCTTCAAGCTTAGATCTTCCAAGCTATCGAAGAAAAAAATACGTTAATTAAATAGCTAAACATAGTACGATGTTCCAAATGAACATGGTTTGTGTCTGACAAGTGAAATGCCTTTTTTGTCTAGAAATAATTTCTGTAGACAGAGGTGTTAATGGGAGGCACTGGAGGCTAAAGTTTTTGGCAGGTTTGCTTGTGTCAAGAATGTGAGAATAATTTGTGGGCAAGTGAACTGCCTTGCATTTCTTGAATTTGGAAAAAAAATAAGTTTTTAAAATTAATAATACATTTCTATGCATATTTGCTGATATGTCCTAAGTTTTCACAATTAGACTTATTGTTTAGTAATTCCTATTTATTACTTAGTAAGCCTTAAAAGCAGAGACATTTAATTTGTATGAAAGTACAAGGTTTTCAATCTTTTGAAGCAGTAGGGAAGAGGTCTTTTGGGAGACATTTTAATGATGCATTTATTGATTTTAATTTAAAATAATTCAAAATGAAGATATACGTTTCTGAGTATTAAGGAATATACCGTATCTTCATTTTTGTCTGGAAACGTAAGTAGGCAAAAAGGTAATTTGTGAAACGGAAGCAACTATCAGTATGTAATAAAAATACAGTTTCGACTTCATCCTTCAATGAATCAAGTAGATATGGGAAAACATTGACTTTCAGAAACAGGGAGGGGCAAAGTTAAACTGCAGACTTCCACATGTAATACTTTCTAAGCAGCCTCATTTTCTGAATCTGAATTAGTTTTTTTTTTTACTACTTTTGAGGCTTTATAGTAGAAGAAGTCATTGCAAATTTACTTCATAATAGAAAGTATGCTGTAGGACAGAGTTCTCCAACTTTTCAGGGTTGGTGGGGGGAAGGGGGGAAGAAGGGTTGGTTGCTCGAGTGAGTGGGGCCGTAAACGCCCACGATGCTTGTGGCGATGCCTGCGTTGAGTGGGGCAGTGCACGCACACACCGGCCAGCCAAGTGACCAGGTTGGGGACCCCTGCTGTAGGAGATGACTAGGCTGGGCCAGAGGGAGGGATCAAACGTGTCATAAGTCACGAGTTCCTGTGCGCCCACAAAAGTCCAGCCCACCTTGAATTCCTTCTATTCTTACCTTCTGCTAATTTCCCTTGGCTGTTAGTAGTTCAGATTCTTGTTGAGAGCTTAAACTTGCAATAAACCTTTATATCCATTTGAGCTGTCTGGATGTCCTGATGTTCCTGGCGTTTGACACATGCAGAGGTAGAAAAGAGGAAGCATAAATATAATAAGCAGGTATGCATTCAAAACGGAACAAATCTCACCAGCTCACTGTGTTAAGGATTAAGCATTATATTTGCTAAGTTAAATTGCTAACTTAAATTTTTGTAATATGTTTGAATTTTGGGGACAGAAAGATATCTTAAAAAGAGTTTCCAAGGCTGAGCGTTGCTGACCTAGTCTTGAGGGTGCAATATTAGAAGAGATGAACTCATTGCTCTAATGTGGTTTCTTGTTCTTTGTGGCTTCTCTGTCTCAAAGTATGTCGCAGTTTCGTCTGGTAATGCTTCAGAATTTTTTTTCAGTATTCCCCATACTTTGATTTCTTTCCCGTCAGAAAAGTTGAAAAAGAAACATCCTTCCAAACAGAATCCTAATCATATGATTAGAATCCTATTCACACGAACTCCATTGTGCGCTTGAACTCCTGATGGCTAAGTATGCTTTGAATCAAGAACCGCCTGAAGCTGTTCTTGATAAATCCTGAGCATGGGTTGAAATCCAGAAGGGAGGTAGCCTTAGTCTCTAGCCACAGAGTCTTCTGTCACCTTTGACTGAAGAAATGTACCAGATGCCCTTGCTTGCTACATGCACTAACCAGTCAGTGCCCACAGTCTCCTGTTTACTCCTTATAGCTCTCCAAGCAGGGGCAGCCCTAATTCAGTCACCACACCAGGATTCACTTATTTTATAAGTCCAAAAGACAACTGGCGCCTGCTGGGACCCGTGTTCCTTAACCGTGGCCATTTTAGTATCTGTGGGCTTCCAACTCCCAGAATTCCCCAACACTGGGATAGACCACGTTTATTCTACTTCTGTGCCCAGGCTGCTTTGCATGTCCAAAACATCTCAAGTTAGACACTGTTTCCTTTCTGCATGGGGAGAAGTAATTTCAGTCAGTTGCCTTGTTTTTTACGGCAGCAGAACATTCTCCTCCAAGTGGGTTTTGCAGGAAGCTGCTTGGCTTCTGGGACAGTCTGAATGGAGGTGGGACACAGAAGAGGCTTCTTCAAGTGCTACTTGCGTAATGGAAGTTCAGCCATAGTTCCTGAAAACTCCTGGTGCTGAAGCATCCTGATTCAGTCGCCACACCCAGATTCACTTATTTTTGTAAGTCCTGAATGGCGTGGTAATGTTTAGAATGAATACTTTTAGAGCAAGACATCAGTCTATATTTTTGTGTCCCTTTCACCCACCTTCCCCCCACACACTCCCCAAATCCGGCAAAATATACAACTGTGTAACAACAGGTATAAATTGGTTTAGGCTCCATTTTCTGTCATTAGTGGCAGTTACTAAATTAAGGACAACTATTTTAGTTTGCTTAGAACAGGGGTTCCCAACCAGGGGTGCTCACACCCCCTGGGGGTGTGAGACGATATTCCAGGGGGTGCAAAAACTTGGGTTTTCAAAATTATAGTGCATATGCATAATTTGTTGCTGTTATTTTGAACATGTTTTATAATGTTTTATTGATTTTTATTTATTTATAATGTTTTTTATAATGTTTTATTGATTTTCTAATTTTACATTTAAGTATTTAAAAAACAATGTGGCGGCTTAGTTAATCGCTAATTCAATGACATACAAGTATCTTTAGTACAAGTCTCAAACTACCACATTAAATATTTCCTCTTTTTTCTCCTTAATCTCATGTTTAAACTAATACAATGCTTATTATATTAATTAAATAAATAACATTCTTACATTTATCAATAAATTTTAGCTTATACATATCCTGGTTATTTTAACATTCAGTCTTTATAGACAACCATAGTTTTTTATAGTTTTTCCCAATTTTTAGTTTCCCATTAATATCTAAATTTAACATTAATTTCCAAGTTTTAAGTAACCAAAGTTCCCTTTATCACAATTCATCACAAAGTCTAATATTCAGAATACACGTCTTATCTATTTGAATATATTCTGTTTCTCACCATCTTACGTCATCTAATTAATAATAACAGTATAACATTCTTATTTTCTATTAATTTCCAAATGTCTTAAATTTAGTAACCAAAATTTCTCGTTTCAACATCAAATCCTTCTCTTTTTTTTCTTAATGTCTACTATCTCATATTTAAGCTAGTACAGTTCTTACTAAAACATGCTTATTACATTTATCAATAGATTTTTAGCTTATATATATCTTAATTACTTTTATATTCAACCTTTATAAACAAATAATATTCAAATTTAACATTTAATATTTATACTTCCAAGTTTTAAATGACCAAAGTTTTCTTTATCTCAGTTCATAACAAAATTTAGTATTCAAAGTATACATCTTGTCTATTTGAATATATTCTATTTTAATCCTCACTAATAAGTCAAAACCCCAACTTTCTTCAGCTTTATTCTAGCTTTCTTTCTTTGCCAACTCGCCTTCCATATCCGTGCTTTTAAGTCATCAAATAGATCTCCCTCTCTTATTATATATATTGTTTGAGATAAAAAAGGCCATCCAGTCACCATTTTTTGGAAGGGCTAACAAATCATCTCTCTATTTTTCCATCTCGACGTAGTTGTCCTGAAATGTTTATCTTCCCTTTCGTCTGTTCTTCTTCTTGATCCTCAGGTTTCTTCTGGTTTATATAGAAAGTCTTTTCCATTTTCAGTGTTATCAACCCTTTTTTGGGTTTTCCATTAACTGTGTTTGTTGATGTTGAACAATCATAGTATTTGATTGTTCCACTTCTATTATACGCTGTGTAGTTGATTCTTTAGTTGTAATTAAAGTTTGAGTATGTATATCTAGGCTGACATCTTGTTCTTTTCTGTAGCTTCTTATTTCATCAGAAGCTGTAAGAATAGTTTCATAAATTGCTTTCAACATAAAGAGAATCTGTTCCTGATCTTCATCCATGTTCTCTTGGTGGTGTGTTAAATTAAAAGCTTTACAATCAAGAGAGTGAAAATAATTTTGTCACTGAGTATAGAACACAACTGGATTTCTCACAGCTGATATCTGCCAAGGTTGCAAAAGTCTTATCTATATGTGCTTCAAGCCAAGTCTCTTTTGGACAATAACAAGTTATAATATCAGGTTTAGTTACAAGATGTCGCCCATACCGCTTAAGTTTTTTTTAAGTCCAAAATTTTTATAATCCTTTTTCCAATTTTACTTTTTTTTGTAAGTAAAAACTCAAATCTTTAATAAAAATAAGAAATCTTTTAGTCCTCAAATTTTAGAAAGATAGAAATCAAGTTAGAGTCAGTTTATTCTTTCAGCGTTTTAAGCTCCCCTGGATAGTCAGTCACCGCTGTTGTTAGAGGATGGGATAGAATTTCCCTTCCCACTCTCCACGGGGGGGGGAAAATACTTTGGGCAGCTTATATAGGTAGAAAAAATAGGCTTGAAGAGAGGTTCAGAGGTTCACCCAGTCTTAGCCGCGCTGCTTTATAGGTGCCTGGTGGTAAGTTTGACTTTGGCTGTCTGCAGCCTAGTGATGGGCCATATTTCTATGGCTGGTCTTTCGTCCATTGGTTTGCAGGGCTGCCCCGGATCGAGCGGAAGGGCTACCACCCTCCCGTGATCAAGCAGGGGTCCCCTCCTTGCTGCAACTTTTGACCCTTTCAAAGGGTCCCCCAGTGGTGTGAAATCGGACGTGGAAGAGGGAGCTCACCTTCCAGCGTCCGCGGCGGCCATGTCGGCAAACCGGAAGTCCTCAAAGGTGCTTTTCTCAAGCACAGGAGATGGATAATCCACCAATGGGTTAACTTAATCCTCCTGCCCAATCAGATCAAGTCAGCCAAACTTGCCACGCCTGTCCTGGGCCTGTTTTCCCAGTCTCGACTTGATCTTGCCCAGAACAGACGTGCATGTTTGGCTCACAGGCAGGTAGATCTTAACCTATTGGTGGATTATCCATTACTCCTTAAATTCTAGCCCTCTGAGTAGCGCTGGGACCAGCGCTCCTCTAGAGGACTCTCCCTTCATCTGATCCCCTTTGGGATCCAGCAACAAACGGAGGCTTCCGTTTCTCCCTTCCCTTCCTAGCTCAGCGCTGGGCTCAGCGCTGTTGCAAATTCCTCCCCCATTCCCCCCAGCTCACCCCGGCGTCGGAGCTTGCGGCTGCAGCTCCGACGGTCTTATGGCATTCGGATCAGCCTCGTGGAGGCCGCAGGGCCTCGTCTCGCAAATAATCGCACCGGAGGCTTCCAGCGTTCCCGAAACGCTGCCGATCAGCTTGGGGAGGCCGTTTTGCCCCTGCCGCTTTCTCCGAATCGCGCGTCTGGTTGGGTGAGCATTCAGTCCGTTTGGAACCGGAGGGGGTGAACGGAGTTTGGAACGCGGCGGCCATTTTGTGGACCGCGTGGTCATCCCCAGTCCTTGCCGGCTACAAGGGGAGGCGGGGGGGGGGAAGGGATTTTCCACCCAATCTCTTCACCTTTCGTTAGCTTTTCCTTCAAGGGGCATCTCCCCTTCAATGTACATCAGTCCCTGGAAAAGAATCCATCTTAAATAGAGGGCGCAGGCCCAGGCAGGAGCCCCACCGGTTACGGCCGCCATCTTGGAAGCTTCATCATCCTCCCAAGGCTGCCATTTTGGAGGCTCCTCGTGCTCCAGCCCAAGGCCCTACTGAGGCATTTTCTGACCAGGGCCCTTCCCGGGTTCCTTGTATCCAAGGATTGCCTGGGATCTCTCTCTTGTCATCCTTGGAGACTCCTCTTGTGGCATTTGTCTTTTTCCTCTCTCATTCTTGCATAA
>NW_015389370.1:68563-88946 GCF_001527695.2 Protobothrops mucrosquamatus
GGGGGGGATTTTATAGGGATTTTATAATTTTTCTAATACAGGTTATTTAATATATATTTTAATTTGGCTTTTAGATATTTATTGTATAGCTCTGTTTTTACTTACCTGTAAGCCGCCCTGAGTCCCTCGGGAGAAGGGCGGGGTATAAATTAAAGTAATAATAATAATAATTTATGACGGTCACAGTGTCCCAGGGTCATGTGAAGTGACCAAAACCTGCTGCAACCACCCAGCAGACGGGGGGGAATAAAAACCAAACACCCCCCACCCCACCCCCGCTGCCAATCCTCAACAGAAATGCTCACAACAATGAAAACCTCGGACAGGAGGAAGAGCGCCACCTGGTGGGCAGGCGTCTTGCTCGGCTGTGGCTTGGGGGGCACTTTTTTCAGTGCCATTGTAACTTCAAACAGTCACTAAGCGAAATGTTGTAAGTCGAGGACTATTTTATCACTTTTTTCCTTTTTTTTTTTTTTTTTTGGGTCATCAAGTTTTTGACACCTTGCTAGGCGACTGGTAGTACTCGGATATTGCCATATCCTAAAAGTGGTACGATGGGTGAAAAGGTTGAAAAGCCCTGATATAGACGCAGTTCCATTAAGGACTGAATGCGGTTGGTCAGTCAGTTGTGAATCCATCTGGTGGTGCCACTGTATATCCCACATAGTTCTATCTTGCCAAGAAGCAGAGTGTGGTCTACTTTAAAATTCCTTACTGAAGTCCAAGTATTCTATGACCAGGGCATTATCCTGATCCACTAATTTAGTCACTTTATCAAAGAAGGCAGTAAGGGTTGTCTGGCAATGATCTGTTTTTAACAAACACATGCTAGCTTCTTTTAATTGCTTTGTTCATTTCTAGATGCTCTCACAAATCCATGGCTTGATAGTCTTTTGCGGGATATTCCCAGGTATTGATGTGAAGCTGATTGGTCTGTATTTCTTGAATCCACTTTTTTCCAGTACAGGAGATGGAGAATCCACCAATGGGTTTTCTCTGTCTGCCTGCTCTTGAGACCAAGTAGCCAAACTTGACACGCCCCCTCTTGCTAGAGATCCAGTCTTAACTTGGTCTCAGCTCTTGACGACGTATCAGGTTTGGCTCTCAGCAGATAGCAGGTTAGATAACTTCATTGGTGAATTCTCCTTTCCTCAATATTTGGCTAAAACAATAATTTGGAACTCCCTTTCACAAATTTAACAAAATTCCCTAACTCAATTCGTGATTGAGGTGTGTGGGGTGGGGGGGGGAGGTCTTGCAGCCTTCCTGCTTCCAGTTCCCCAGGGCTCTGGGGAAAAGCTTCTAAGCAGGGGCTGTTTAGATCAGATCTCACATTCTTCCCTCCCTTTGTTCTTTCCGTTCTTGGTGCTACCGGGCACAATTCAGGCTGCAGGTCTGAAATTCAATTTTGAAGTCAGACCTTTGGGAATGTCCCAGGCAGCCAAAAACAGTCGCAGACGCCATTTTGGTTGCTGTTAAAGGCAACGAAGTTCATTTCAGCCTCGTCTTTTGCCTGCCGTTCGGAGGCAGCCTGACGGAGCAATTTCAGCTGTTTTGCCTGCCGTTCGGAGGCAATCTTACGGAGCGCATTTTCGGCGCAGCAGCTAGTGTTGCCTCCGCGATTGCCCCAGCACCAGGACCTAGATTCTGAGGCCGCGGAGCCCGTTCTCGGTGGAGGACGAGTCACGGCCGCCATTTTGGGGCCGCCGACAAGGACGTAGAGCCGTGAGCGGCCTTTTCTTCAGCGTTCCCAGCGCTCTGTCCCATCGGTGGCTCAGTTTCAATGGCCCCTTTTAGGACTTTAATTTACAATTTCGCTGTTCTCCTCTGGGCGTAAATTGCAAGATCGCCTTTTATTGACCGCCATTTTAAACGCCATGTGGGGGCCTCTTTAGGCCCAACGAGGCCTACTCACAGTGGTTGGGCCGCCATTTTGAACGCCACGTGGGGGCTTCTTTAGGCCCAATGAGGCTTACCCACAGTAGTTGGCCTGACCTAGGCCGCATCTGGGGTGGGTCGCTCTTATCACTCCTCACCTTCTGCAATTCAAATACAAATTGCGTAGCCACCAATTGAGCCTGATCCTCCCTCGAAGGACCCCTTATTTCCTCTCAGGCCCTCTGCGCCCTCTTGGGAATTTTTTTCTTTTTTGATGGTGCACATTTACTGGCCACCTAAGGCCTCCAAGCGGAGCCCAGAGCGGGTCCCCAACCATGCCTTCGGCATCTGACTCAATTGCCGTGTCCAAAGCCCAGATAGAATTATTTTCTGGTCAGGGGAACAGTCTTGTTACTTGTTCCAATTTCGCTTCCGCCAACTGCTTGCCTGCCAGAGCTTCGTTCTCAGTTTCCTGAGACTGGTCAACCAGGATGGAGGACTCAACGTTGCCACAACCCATGAGCACTGCCTCCCCATCCTCTAGTTAACGGCCGGCACAAATCCTCTGAACAGGAGGCAAGCTCAAATCTAAGGCCAAGACCACGCTCAAGAAGCCTTCCAAGTTGGCGGAAAAGCAAGCCAGCCGTAGGCACCAGGCTCTGGAGAAGGAGTTCTCCAGAGTGCAGAGGCAGGCCGGACTGGAAACGGATCAAATGGCAGCTCCTGAATTTGACCTTCCTTTACGTCCTTCAATTTCAGCCCAAGGGGTGTGGTCTCTCTCAGGGACGCCTACCACACTCAGCTCCCCTTCTGTATTGACTCAACAGACAACAACTGCTCCAGGCTCAGCCACAGAGGCCACCTTCACTCCTACGGCCGCAGGACTCAGGGATCCGGACATCGGAGACATTTTCTCCAACGGCCGTCTTGAGGCCTTACTATCCAAGGTTGTGGACCGCGCCCTCGCGGAAAGATCCTTTCATTTGTCTGGTCAAGGGGCTTCCACATCGACCATGCCACCGTATGTTCCCTCCACGGGGTTTCCTGTTCTCCAGGAACTCACATCTCCTGTACACTACTCCATGAGCGGATACTCATCTCCGTAAGGTGAGGAGCAGCCGGAATTTAATCTGAGGAGGAGGAACTTCCACCTGAACCCTCCCCATCGGGAGGCCTTTTCAATCCAGCCCTTTTTCTTCCCCTACTCTGCAAGGCCACATCAACGGCAAACATAGGGTCCGATCAGTTCCCTCAGCCGCAGGCAACTTCAGAATCTAGTCCAAATCCCATATTTTTTGAGACGGTGGCAGCCCAACATCACGTTCCATGTCCCTCTATCTTTCTCAAAGGGATCAAAAAACATTGGGTCTCCCCTTCCTCCTTCCTTTCCGTAAGCGGGTCTGACAAAAAGATCTTCAGTACCTCCACAGACCTCACTGATGCCCTGGAGGTCCCCAAGGTTGATGAAGCCTGGACCCCTCTGGTATCCCAGACCTCGGTCGCCGGAGACATGTTGGAAGCGCTTAAAGCGGACGACAAAAAAAATGGGACCAGACCTTTCGGAAGACCCATCAATCAGCAGCATGGGTGATTAAAACGGCCACTTGTGCGTCCTTTTTTGTGCGTACCACCCTTTTATGGCTGCGTCAGCTTCAGGCCAGGGTCCCTGCTGAGGACATTAGGACCCATCAGGACCTAAACAAAATGGTGGCGGCCACTGAGTACGCTGCGGACGCAACACTCCAGTCGGCCAACTTTGCTTCTAGGCCTCTGGCATCCAACATTACAGCCAGGAGGATGCTTTGGCTGAAACAGTGGCAGGCTGACGCCAAAGCCAAATGGCGTCTTGCGACTGCTCCGTATCTGGGCAATAATCTTTTTGGGGAGGCCCTGGCCCCGTACCTTGTGGAGAACAAGGACAAGTGGAAGGTCATGGCCCATTTGAACAAACGGGCCGACAAACGTCCAGCTCCCTTTTTCTGCAGGCAGTCCTTTCGGCCAGCTGCAGGCCCATCAGTCTCTCAGCCTTCCCGCTCATACACACCCAGACAGGATAGGCCGTACGACCGTCCGTATGACAGGTCGGGCTTTCGGTCCAGACAGAGTCAATCTAAGCCATTTTGAGGGGCAAGACGCCCCTACAGGAGGTCCAAGTGACTCTTACACTGCACTTCCCATCGGGGGAAGGCTGGCCCACTTCTTCCATCAGTGGGAACTCACTTCCACGGACACCTGGATCTTACAAACTGTCCAGTTTGGTCTGTCCCTGGAATTTCTGGCCAGTCCCCCGGACCGATTCATCACCTGTTCCGTTTCCCGGGATCCACTCAAACAAGGACTCATGCAGGAGGCCATTCAACATCTTCTAGAGATTCAGGCCATAGAGCCGGTACCACCGGACCACAAAGGAGGGGGATTATACTCCATCCTCTTTGTGGTCCCCAAGGCCTCAGGGGGATGGAGAACGATCTTGGACCTCAAGGGTCTAAACTATTACATCACTTACAAAAAGTTTAAGATGCAATCACTCCAGTCCATCCTGGGGGGCATCAGACAAGGAGACTTCCTCGCGTCAATAGACCTCACGGAAGCGTACCTCCACATTCCCATCCATCCAGCTCACCGACGGTTTCTCAGGTTCTGTTACAGGGGCAGGCATTTCCAGTACAAGGCCCTTCCTTTCGGCCTCTCCTTGGCACCCAGGGTGTTCACCAAGATCCTGGCCATACTAGCCGCCCACTTGAGGAAGGTACCGATATGCGTCCAGTGTTACCTGGACGACATCCTGATCCAAGCGTCATCCTTCCAGACAGCTCAGGAGGACCTGAAACTCACCATTCAGGTCCTCCAACAATATGGTTTCTCGGTCAGTTTCCAAAAAAGCCAGACGGTTCCCTCATCCAGGCTTCCGCACCTGGAAGCCGTCATAGACACCACAAACTGCATGGTCTATCTCTCCCAGGAGCGAGTGATCAGCATCAGGGGCCTGGCCCGTCGGGTGTACAGGGACCGTCCCGTCCCACTGGTCCTACTCTCCCAACTGTTGGGAAAGATGGTCTTTTGCATAGCCATAGTTCCCTGGGCCAGGCTCCATTTGCGGGACCTCCAATGGTTCCTCCTACCATTTCAGCGGGTGAATGCCAGCGCTTCCAACCGCCAGGTCAGGGTCCCGGTTCATATTCTCAGGTCTCTGCGCTGGTGGTTCTCACAAGCGGTGACCAAGGGATCGCCCTTCAAGGAACCGGATCACATCACCATTACGACGGACGCCAGTCTATTTGGTTGGGGAGCCCATCTACAGTCTCAGTTTGCGCAGGGCCGTTGGTCCCACGCCGACTTGAGGCACAACATCAATTGGCTGGAGCTCAGGGCCATCCACTTAGTTCTTCGCCAGTTCAGACATCAGATCAGGGGACGTCACGTTCTGATCCTTACGGACAACGTGGCATCCAAGGCACACGTCAATCGTCAGGGGGGCACCAGGTCCAGGGTCCTCATGTCCGAGGCACGGCTCCTGGGTTCCTGGGCAGAGTCCAACCTGGCCTCTCTCAGGGCCGAACACATCTTAGGGGTCGAGAACCAGCAGGCAGACTTTTTGAGTCGCTCCACGGTGGATCCCTCGGAGTGGGGGTTGCATCCGGATCTGTTTTCTGAGACCTCTCACAGGTTTGGCCATCCGATCCTCGACCTGTTTGTGTCGTCAACCAATGCCCAGCTCCCCAGGTACTACTCCCGCTATTTTCTTTCAGGGGCGGAGGGGACGGACGCCTTGCAAACTCCGTGGCCACAAGGTCTCCTCTATGCCTTCCCTCCCCTCCCGCTCATACCGGCGACCATCCGCAAACTGTTCCAGGAGCAGGCGGAAGTGATCCTCGTGGCCCCGTACTGGCCACAGAGGCCGTGGTTTGCCGACTTGGTGAATCTCTCCCGGTCTCCTCCATGGAAGATCCCTCCACATCGTGTATCCTTACACCAGGGGACCCTCCAACACCCGGACCCTCAATGGTTACAGTTGACCGTCTGGCGCTTGAGCGCAGCATCATGACACAAGAATTATTTTCCCCCACGCAATTACCATGATTCAGGCTTCTCGTTGCCCAGCGACCAATCGCATCTATGATTCTACTTGGAAAAATCTTTGTCATTGGTGTAGAAGGCGACAACTGGATGTCTACAAATTGACTATCCCTCAGATCGTAGATTATCTTCTGGATGGTCTGGACAGGGGCCTGGCCCCTGCGACTATTCGCAGACAGGTGGCGGCCCTGTCAACATTACTACTTGCACGGATTCAGTTCCCTTAGGTCACCATCCTAGGATTCGTGCCTTCATCAAGGGTGTGTGCAACACCAGACCTCCCGTGGTACACAGGTACCCCTCTTGGGAATTGCCTCGTGTGCTTCGTGCTCTGACAAAACCACCTTTTGAACCTATAGCGACCATTTGACCTGCATCGCGGAGGCGTACCAGTCCTCTTCCCTGCCAGCTCCAAGTCATCTTACTGCCCATTCTACTCGCAGTGCTGCGACCTCGGCGGCATGGGCCACTCAGGCGTCCATCGAGGAGATTTGCAGGGCTGCGACATGGTCCTCGCCCTCCCCGTTTGTCCGCCATTACAGAATTGACCGCTTCGCTTCTGCGGACGCTTTCTTTGGTCGGAGGGTCCTTCAGCAGGTGGTCTCCGGGGACGTTGTTCCGGCCTTATCTGTTTCCCACCCATCGGGACAGTGAGGCTTTGGTATGTCCCATTGGTGGATTCTCCATCTCATGTACTGGAGGCGTTGTCTTACCTGAACGCCTTTTCTCAGTACGGAGATGGAGAATCCACACCCACCCTTTAGGTCAGTTAGGCTGAATTTAAGGGATTGAGAGCCAACACCTCGTCCACCTTCAGCCACTTTCGCTCTAGCTAGAGACTGGATCTCTAGCAAGAGGGGGCGTGTCAGATTTGGCTACTTGGTCTCAAGAGCAGGCAGACAGAGAAAACCCATTGGTGGATTCTCCATCTCCTTACTGAGAAAAGGCGTTCAGGTAAGACAACGCCCCTTTTCCCTTTTATAGATTGGAACCACATCAGTTCTTTTTCAGTCCTCTGGCAGTTCTCCTGTGTTCCAGGAGCTTTGAAAGATTCTGTTTAGTGGTTCTGAGATCACGTCTGCTAGCTCCTTCAGATGTAATCCTTGTGGTTCTGGTATTTGAACTCATCTAGAGTGGATAGGTGTTTTGTTACCTATTTCTTGCCTATTTTGACCTGCATTCCTGTTCTGTCTCCCACTGTGCTGCTTTTGGTAGGTTGGGCTAATGTTCTTTTTGTGTGAAGACAGATGCAAAGAAGAAATTAAAAAGAAGTCTCCTTGCTGCCTGTCTCCACCTTGCCATCGTCTCCCATTAGTGGACCAATCATATCTTTGACTTTTTCTTGTTCCTTACATGTTGAAAGAAACTTTTTTGGGGGGTTATTTCTTGTATTTCTCAGTTCATTCTGAGCGTTAGTTTTCCTGACTCCGTTGTTGCAGATTTGGGCTATTCGCTGGCATTCTGCTCTAGTTATGTGGCCTTCTTACTTGGTTCCCAAACGGTATAGAAAAGCTGATTGTGCCAAGAGCTTCCTATTCCAGAATCGGGACTTCTTGAAAGCAATCTGCAAGGAGTTGATTCTAGTAGTTTTGTTTGCCCTTGTAAGTGATCTAAATGTCCATGGAGATTCTCAATCATCCAGGTCATGGTTGTCCCAAAGATGCTTTTTTCCCCAAAAGGCAACTGGGCTTTTTGCTTCTCATTCCAAGAACTGAAGAAGCTTTTTGGATGAGAAGCGTAACATAAAAAAAAAAGTCCAGTTGCCTTTTGGAAAAAAGCACTTTTGGGACTAGCAAGTGACTTCTGAAGGGCTTCTGCTGGCTATCTGGCAAATTTCTTAGAGAGGTTGAGCTAAGTTGGAGAAGGAAGGATATCCTGAAGCATCTGGTTTTATTCCTGCACCTTGGCTAAGCCTTGGGATGGGGTGGGGGAGGCTGGGAAGGGTATTTCCAGAGTAAGTAATTTTATTACCATTTTCCTTTATACAGCTCTAATACATATTCAGCAGACTGTATCATTTTTATATACTTTGAATCAACATTCTATACCATGTATACACTATGTACATTCAATATCTAACTCACAATAACCTTATGTATGTTTCCATTTTTTGTTTCTATTATCTATCCATGTATACCATTTTCCCCAAACCGCGTAAAATTCCGAATCGTCTTTTTCTTTTAGTTCTAAAGTGAGTTTATCCATTTCGGCACATTCATATATCTTCTGAATGATCAATCCCTCTGGTGGTATATTGCGTTCCTTCCAGTATTGCGCGAACGCAATTCTTGCCGCAGTTAATATGTGTAGAATCAAAATATCTTATTTTCCTGTCAAATTTCTTTTTTAAGTATTCCCAGGAGAAATGTTTCCGGGTTTAGTTCTGTTTGGCATTTTGTTAGCTCTAGTATTTCCAGAGTAAAGCCAATCCTTTAGCCTCTGGGTAAGCAGAACACAGCTGATATGGATGTGAAGAGAACCTAAGTCTGGATAAATTCTGTTTTTAGGTATCACAGATTGTACAACCATGTCCAGTTAACTGGATGACAAAGTTTGCTAAGAAGGGTGACAAAACCTGAACCCCCTTTTCCACATGTGCATTTAGACCTGTATGTTTGAGCAAATGTCCTAGCTCAGGGGTAGGCAACCTTGGCTCTTTTATGACTCGTGGACTTCAACTCCCAGAATTCCTGAGCCAGCACGGCTGGCTCAGGAATTCTGGGAGTTGAAGTCCACGAGTCATAAAAGAGCCAAGATTGCCTACCCTGCCCTAGCTGAAGAACTAGTGAAATATACTTCAATTCTCAATATCCTACATAGCCAAGAGGTAGAGGAACTGCCTTTTCCCCCCAGTTTTCCCAGAACTGGCTTACTGAACGGGAAAGCTAGAAAAAAGGAAAAAAAAGGCATTGACAAGGATGACTTCCATGATTTAACCCTTTTGTGGACATAGTTTGGAATACAGGCAGTCCTTGACTTACCAAAGTTCATTTAGTGACCATTCCAAGTTACAACAGCACTGAAAAAAGTGACTTATGGCTGTTTTTCACACTTACGACCGTTGCAGCATACCCATGGTTCACGGGATCAAAATTCAGATGCCTGGCTGCTGACTCGTATTTATGACGGTCGCAGTGTCCTGAGGTCACGTGATCCCCTTTTGTGACCTTCTGACAAGCACAGTCAATGGGGAAGCCAGATTCATTGAACGACCGTGTTACTAACTTAACAACTGCAGTGATCCACTTAACAACCGTGGCAAGAAAGGTTATAAAACGGGGCAAAATTCACTGAACAGCTGTCGCTGAGCTACAGAACGTTTGTATTCAATTGTGGTCGTAAGCCAAGGACTACCTATATCTTTTTCCTAGAGAAGGTTGGCTTGACGGCAAGAGGAGGGGTGCCTTTCTGAACAGATCCCCAGGGAATCTGTGGGGCACTTCCATAACCCTCTGCAGCCGTGTTCCCAAATTCTAATGAGGATGCCTGTAGTTGACCATTTGCAGCCTGCTCGGCACCCAAGAGCTCGGAGTAAGCCCGGTGTTCTCCCGTGAGGGGTCCAGACCTGCCATCTGTGCTCAAGTTGCCTCCAGTAGGAAGAGCTGCGACTTTTATAAGCATCCCAAACTGTAGATGAGTCACCGGTTACGTAGCCCAGGTCAGCTTGTGGATTCACATTAATGTAGATGTGGAGGGAAAATGGGCATCTTTCCTTTTTTAATAATAATAATAATAATAATAATAATAATAATAATAATAATAATAATAATAATAATAATAATAATANATAGTCATAGAAAATGATAAAATTAAACTGCTCTGGGACTTCAGAATTCAAACAGACAAGCACCTGCAACATAACACCCCAGACTTAACAATTGTCAATAAGAAAGACAAAAAAGTCTGGATAGTGGACGTGGCAGTGCCTGGAGACAGCAGAATAGACGAGAAAGAACTGGAGAAGATAACAAAATACAAAGACCTACAAATAGAAATAGAAAGACTGTGGCAAAAGCAAGCAAGGGTAGTACCAATAGTCATAGGCGCCTTGGATGCAATCCCAAAACAACTTGAGCACTACTTGAACACCATCGGCATTGACAAATTCACCATTAGTCAATTGCAAAAGGCGGCCTTACTAGGAACTGCTTTCATCCTGCGACGATATCTGTAATACCATCAAACATCCACATCTGCCTATCCCAGGTCCTTGGGAAGGACTCAATAGGAAGACAAAATGCCAAATCCAGTCTGAACATCTGGCTGACTGTGCGATGATCCATAATAATAATAATAATAATAATAATAATAATAATAATAATAATAATAATAATAATAATAATAAAGTTGGAAGGGACCTTGGAGGTCATCTAGTCCAACCCCCTGCTCAGGCAGGAAACCCTATACCAGTGATGGTGAACCTTTTAGAGACCGAGTGCCCAAACCGCAACCCAAAACCCACTTATTTATCACAAAGTGCCAGGGCTGCATCAGCATTGTGGTGCCCTCATGGGGGGGGGGCAGGGAGGTGCCTCTGAGTGTCGCCTCTGGCATGCAAAACCCGGGGGTGCAAAAACGGGCCACCGTGCTGCAAGGTGCAAAAACGGCCATGCTGTGGGGTGCAGATACAAGGTGCTGCACCATGCAAGAACGGGGCAGGGCTAGTGAGTATCATGCAGGCACTAGCCCCGCCCCATTTGCAGCACGTGTGTGCTTGTGACCCCATGCCCCTCCCTTTTCTTCCAGTCCACCAATCAACAATGGTTGGTGACCTCTGCTCTACCACCTCTACTCGAGCTTGCTAGTTGGCCGCTTCATCTCCTTTGTGCTGGGTGGGGCTCCTCCTGGTGGCAGTGGTGGCCTGATGCACCTGCTGCTGGTGGCGGTGGCACGTGTGCCAACAGAGAGGGCTCTGAGTGCCGCCTGTGGCACGCGTGCCATGGGTTCGCCACCACTGCCCTATACCATTTCGGACAAATGGCTGTCCAGTCTCTTCTTAAAAACTTCCAGTGTTGGAGCATTCACCGCTTCTGGAGGCAGGTTGTTCCACTGGAGGCAGGTTTTTCCAGCCTTTCACCCCCTTGGCATGCCCGCCCGGCTTCACGGATGACCCTGGCTCCCAGACCGTCTTAATGCCTTCCTTCTTTCCTTTTCCCCTTGCAGGTCTCAGCGGTGCGATGGCCAGCATCAGCGTTCGCTCGAGCACCCCGGGCTCCCCCACTCATGTGAGCAGCGGCTCCAACGGGAGCCGAAGGAGAAACGGACTCCATGATGTTGACTTGAACACTTTCATATCTGAAGAAATGGCGCTCCACTTGGACAATGGTGGAACTAGGAAGCGTACCTCAGCCCAGTGCGGTGATGGCATTACGGACTCCCCAACCCATAAACGCAACCGTATGATCTAAATGACAACCTTGTTTTCACCCTCCCCTCTTCCCCGCCCGCCCCTTTGCTCAAAAGCCCACTGGTGCTCATCCGCCCACTGGGAAAACGAATTTGAGGCTCTCTCTTCTTGAGTCACACAAAAATTGCCATTAAAAAAAAGAATACATCCTGAGGGTAGTAACACTCCTCTCAATCCTCTATGGCTTTCCTCAGAGTAGATTCTTTAGAAGAGGATTCCCAACATTTCTAGTAGCTAGCAAGCTCATCGCAGGTAGATTACACATCCATTCCAAGGCTAAAAGTGACCTTACATGTACTCTTAAAGGGAAGAAAGGAAATATCAGACATTTATTTGATTATAGATTGCTTTTTGTCCTTTATTTCTTGAATGTGTTTAAATATTTGCTTCAACAGTATTGCCACTTTTGACAACAATATCAACACCATGACTTGGCAAGTAAGACCCACATGCTTCCTTTAGAGAGAATATATATGTATATGTATATATATATACACACACACACGTATATATATATTCTTAAATATATTAATATTTTCCTTTTAAAGCCTACTAGACACATAATTTTCTATTTAAATAAGTGTGCAAATTACAAAGCCGGGAGGTGATGTAAACAGATTTCCCTGGTGATGATGCAGCAGAGACTAAGTCGTTACAAAAAGGCTGTTTGTTGGGGTTGTGTGTGTGTGAACTCTTAAGGCAGCTGCCCCAGGCCCTCCTCTCCCCCCCCCCCCCGGCCCCAGGAATTTCTGCTGGGAAGGTTTTGAATCAATTGCTTAAGTCACCCAGCAGAGTATTTGGATTGTCAGAGGAATGTGTTTTGTCACTGGGAGGACATGTAATTTTTATTTATATAGGTATGTAACTTACACTTCCTCAGTGTGCAGGGAGAAAACTGGGTGGTTAGGAAATGTATTTTTTTTTTAAAGGGTTTTGGCCTCGGCGTCTTCCCATCATGATGGGGGTGAGGTTTGAGCTGCTGTTTAAAGGCAGGAGCACCAGTGTCTCGGGCACCATTATTTCCTTGGTCATTTGGGTGAGATGGATGGTGAGCCTCTTGTGCCCTGAGGGGAAGACCCCTTTCGGGTGGCCTCAGTGCCCAAGGGCTGCAAAGCTAAGCGACCCCCAGCGTTGTGGTTGAGCTGGCCAAGCATTCAGTTGGTGCAGCAAAAAGGTGCCCACCATTTTCGAGACAGGTATGTGACATACCTACCCAGTGAGCCACCACTGGGAAAGGTGCAAAAAGGGTTGGGGTCCGGACACGAGGGGCTGCTCCACCTGGGGTCCAAACTCCCCTCCCCTCCCAACAAACTTCAACGCGCAGCCCTTTTTTCTGTAGCCCCAGAGATCTGTCGTATTATTATTATTATCAATGGAAAGGGATAGTAATAACTCACCCGCTAGCAATGGGGACTTTGAAAATGGTAGGGTAGCCTTCCCTGTTCTGGTGCCCACTGGGTGTGTTTGGCTACAGCCCCTTCATCCCTCGCCTTCTGTGGAGTTTCTGGCTGAGGAGGATTGGATCGCTAGTCTGCCTTGACTGCAGAAGGGCAGTTGCAGTGTTTCAGAATAGCCTTGGAGCCAGATTCCAGTTGAATGTTGCTTGACTGGGCAGCAAAATACACTGTAGGATCCTTAGTTTAGAGCAGGGGTCCTCAACCTGGGCCACTTTAAGACTTGTGGACTTCAACTCCCAGAATTCCTCAGCCAGCTTTGCTGGCTGAGGAATTCTGGGAATTGAAGTCCACAAGTCTTAAAGTGGCCCAAGTTGAGGACCCCTGGTTTAGAGCCTCTTCATGTCCCATCAGTCAGATGTTTTCCCCAGATCTCTCGTCTCTCCCGATGCGTTCTGTTTCTCTTAATTTGGGAGTGGTTGTGTCAAATCCATGGAGGTCTATCCAAGCAGCAGAAGTCCTTGCAATTTGGGGGTGGGTGGGTGGGATTGATTCAGGAGGGACTCAGGCAGCAGTAAGGGGCCTTTTGAATTGTGCACCCTTGTTTTTTGCCTTTGAAAAATGCAACGTGAAGCATACTCCAACGTAAAAGGCCACGGATATTCTCTGGGAGAAGCATATCTATTCTCATTTACTTTGTGGAGCTTTTTAAAAACACCGCTAATTGCATCTTAAACAGCTAAAAATGACCTGTCACGAAACGATGGGAATTTAACATTAATTCCAGCCTCAAGTCTCAGGTTGCATTATCTTTTTAGATGTTCTTTTTTTTTAAAAAAAAGATTGCCAATGTCAAGTGCAGCTCATGGATGGCTTATTGACTTAATGAGAATCCAGACTGCAGATTGTCTGTGTGGCATGGTTCTTTCTGGTTTAAACAAGCATTTCTCTTTCGAGAATTAAGCACTTAATGTTTGTGGGTGCAGGATTAAGACTGTTGCAAAATGATAAAATATTCTGCCAAAAAACAAACACAAAGTAGTACTTCAAATGAAATTGTAACTGAAAAACTCAACTAGTGAGCAGAGCCGTCTAATACTCAGAAAGAAGGAATTGGCCTGGAATGGAGAAATAGGAAACAAGGACTTGGGCCACTGATGAACGCACAGACTCCTTGATTTATAAACCATCGGTGCACTGAATGAGTATGGAGCTTTGCTGAGGTTTTTGGTCCGTGGTTTCTCCAAAGTAGTTACGAGCCCAGCCCAAAATGCTAGATGAGGAAGTTAAGATTGCTTCCCAGTTAGACTGAAAAAAAAAAAAGAACAGAGCATGTAGCTCTCCATGTGTGGAATTTATCCCCCCCCCCTTTCCCTCTTACCAATTAGACTAGAGTAATTCTTCTGTGCTTTGAAGCTTTGCTTTCAGTCTAGCTCCTCTGAACAAAATTATTTGAGGATTTTAAAATTTTTGGTGCCATCTTTTTTGTTTTGGTAAAGAGAAAAAAACAGGCTTGGATAAGCCAGCTGTCCTTATAGTCTGTGTGCTTGTAAAGCTTAAACTTTTTACTTTCCTGCTTTTTTTAAAAAACAAACAAACACTATTTGCTGTCAAAATGTTCACTCTCCTGCCAAAATAATCATACTCGATTGCATGATGGCCCTCGTTGGAGAAGTGGGTTGTGTCACAAGCAGATTTCTTTAAAGCTCAGCCATGGAATTATCCCAGAGGGTCACTCCTTGATTGTGACTTTGGGAAGACTATAACTCTTATAAAACATACTTGTCTCATTCTGTTTTTCCCTGTAAACCAAACTTAACATGAATGTGGGGCAGATTTTACATATAGTGTATCCTGCATTGAAGCTGAGCTTGGCTTGCATATTACTAAAATTCAATTTTAAATATTAAAACACTTGAGCTATAGTGAAGTAATGCAAAGCTGATTCTTTCCCCCCCCCTCCACCCTCCTTTGTTTGAAATGGAATTCCTGCAAATCTTCAAATGTGACCTTGCTCTGCTGGAGAAATAGATACCTTTTTAAAACCGTAATAAAATTAAATAAAATAAACCAACACTTGCCTGCTTGTTTACTTTTTTTATTGTTGAGCTAGTCAGAGTGGATGGTCATTTGAGATCTGTCTGTAATATTTGGGGGCAGGGGCTGCGAGCTGCAATGGGTGGGGGTCACCTCACATGCCGGGGCTGGCATTTTACATGTTTTTCCTGGGTTGGTGGGGTGATAGCTTTCGTTGGGTGGCAGACCAGGTGCCAACTTGATTCTGGGGGAAAATCCAGTTGGAATGCATTTTAAAAAAAATTTCAACCTTGGCAGCCTGCAAAAAATCTGTCTGGAGTACAGGTAGTCCTTGACTTAACAACGGTTCGTTTAGTGACAGTTCAAAAGTTACAACGGCCCTGAAAGAAGTGACTTAATGACCGTTTTTCACACATCCATTGAAGCATCCCCATGGTCACGTGATCAAAATTCAGACGCTTGGCAACTGACTCATATTTACGAGGGGTTGTAGTGTCCCGGGGTCACGTGATCCTCTTTTGGCGATCTTCTGACAAGCAAAGTCAACGGAGAAGCCACAAGTCGTAAAACGGGGCCAAATTCATTTAACAAATGTCTGGCTTAGCAACAGAAATTTTGGGCTCAGGTGTGGCTGTAAGTCCAGGACTACTACCTGGACTACTACTACCCACTACCTGTACGATGGGAGCCTTGGCTAACCCAAGCAGGGCCAGTGGAGGAACTGAGACTTGGGGTCCCATCTACGCCTCTGGATGGAGCAGAAGGAGCTGCTGTGGGAGGGTAACCTTTGTGTGTGCTAGGAACGATTTTGGCATAGCCCAGGATTCCAGCAATCATCCTGGATCGAGATTTTAAAAGGGGTTGAATATCACAGCTCTGGTTTTCGCATACAGTACTGGGTAAATTGCATTATAAGCTAGGTGGCATTAAGAGCCAGAACACCTTCGGAAATGGAAGCACGATGCCCACCTTCAATGCATTTGAGCAGTTTCCAGGACTTGCACGGATGTGAACTCTGCTTTTTCAAAGAGCAATCATTTCACAGCGACCCTCCCTTGTGGGCAACGTAAAAGTAGCCTCTGAAAGTGGGAAGATGAGCCATATCAAATGGGTTTGTTATGACAATTGCTAGGATTGTGATTGTGATCCTTACAGACCTCCAGAAGCTAAGCAAGGTGGGAGCTGGCATGTTGGCTGAGGAACTCTGGGAGTTGAAGTCCCCCTATCTTACAGCTGCCACAGTTGCGAAACGCTGCTCAGGGGAGAGAGATCCTGCATATGATGTATATTTTATGCACATACATAAATACAGACATATTCACAGATCTTTAGAGCCAGGCATAAAACAATCACTGGGAGCTGAAGATGGAAACACAAAGACGTTCAGGAGACAGTTGAATGAGGGTGGAGAAGATGACATCTTGCTAGGACCTCTTGGAACAATCTGTTCTCAAAACTTTTCGGCAAAACTAAAAGTGCTCCCTGCTGAGCCCTTTACAGGCAGCTGCAAATCACATGGGTAAAAATACTAAGACAACTTTTGTGTGTGGCTTCCCTTAACATTTCCTCAACGTTTGCGGGGTTTTCTTTAGCAATAGCAGCAGCACTTAGGCTTACCTACCGCTTCACAGTGCTTTTACAGCCCTCTCTAAGCGGTTTACAGAGTCAGCATTTTGCCCCCCCAACCATCTGGGTCCTCATTTTACCGACCTCGGAAGGTTGGAAGGCTGAGTCAACCTTGAGCTGGTCAGGATCGAACTCCTGGCTGTGGGCCGAGTCAGCCTGCAATACTGCATACTCATCACTGCACCACCAGGGCTCTTAAGGTTGTCTTTCTACAGCTAATCCTCCACTTCCTACCACAACAGACTTAAGATTTCTGTTGCTAAGTGAGACATTTGTTAAGTGAATTTTGCCTCTTTTTACGACCTTTCTTGCCACAGTTAAGCGAATCACTGCAGTTAAGTTAGTAACACGGTGGGTAAACAAATCTGGCTTCCCCATTGATGTTGCTTGTCAGAAGATCGCAAAAGGGGATCACGTGACCCCAGGACACTGCAACCGTCATAAATACAAACCGGTTGCCAAGATCTGAATTTTGATCACGTGACCCTGGGGATGTTGCAACGGTTGTAAGTGTGAAAAACAGCCACAAGTCACTTTTTTTAAGTGCCAGTCACTAAACGAACTGTTGTGAGTCAAGGACTACCTGTATGTAGATTATAGTGATTTTGATTATGGCGACTTATTTTAGGAAGATAGCTTTTAAAGATGGCTTACCTAAATTTAATTAATAAACACCTACTTTCAATAATATTTAATGCTATTTCTTATTTTACCACCTGTTTATTAGTAAGAATATTCTTAGGCACTCACATTTCTAGGCTGAACCTAAGGAAATCTGCTTCTCTATAGCTGTATTGATTTGACAGGTACTCAAGATGTTAAAGGGAATTGCCAGCGAATGAAATGTCTAAATATCTGCAACTATCACAGGGCCTTGCAATTAGCCTCTTGGACAAGCTGTTTTACAGTGTTGCTTGGAGGATGTTGGCTTGTCTAGAAACTTAATAGGCAAACTGTAAAAGTAGAGATAGTATATGTTGACAACAATGTGAAATCACAGCTGCCAGTTCTTTATATCTGCCGTTGGTCTTCATAACACACCAAGTTCTTCCTAAGAACTTAGGATTTCGTAATGTTTTGGCATAGGATATGTGTGGATCCATGCCTTTTGCTATTTTTTTCCCCGTTATTCCCGCCATATTGCCTGGTCGCAGTTGACAGATGGAAATTTCCATGTCCTATGTTTCAGTCAATGTACCAATAACCACTGGGATCACCATAAATTTGGATTTATAATTTATAAACTTTCAACTTTGATTTTCAGATCTTAACACTTTCTGATCTTCTCCAGTTCTCTGCCTTCCATTCTACTACATGCCCTGGTATTGCCATTTCAATTATCCACGCTTTCTACTTTCCAACTGTAGTAAAATCTGGTGTGCTATGATTATCAGTTTGAATTTGGAAATCCTACAGCATTTTAACTTGCTCATCTTCTATTTTTTCAAGTATATGTTTCCACCTATTTTTCATTACTGGCATATGATAATTTTTGCAGATGTTCCAGTGAACCATTTTGATGACCGGGTGATGTTTTTGTTTATCATCAGTTTGTGCAATCTTTTTGCATGAGCTGAGTGATCTGTTTCTTCTGCTTTTTTTTTGCATAATCTCAACTTTGAATCATCTGATGATTTTTCAGTTCTGCCCTTGAGGGTGTATTATTATTATTGTAATAACATTACATTCCCTTTAAATGGCAGTGTGGATGAAGGATGCCCTTGTTATCCTTCTTTAGTTTTCAGTACAAGCAGGTCAATGTCTACATTTACTTTATCACTGTGCAATTATTTTTATCATGACAAGGCACAGCTTGGTTGCCCTAGTGCCCCAGTTTCTTGCCGCGCCCCTTGGGGGCTCGGTGTGAGTGTGTGTGTGTGTGCACTCTTGTGCACTCCTAGCTCTTTGTCCTTTCCAACTCTCTGAGTGATGAGGGATTACGTCACCTGTGTTGTGACTTCCCCTGCAGTTCATTGGCTTGTCGCCCGGGCAACAAGAGAACACCAAAGTTCAAAGGCTGGTCCGTTTCCTTGCAGCAGAGATCAGCTTGCTCATTGGCCAGGAGTGTTGCCCATAGCAACAGGAAGACGCTGATCAGAGCAACTTTTGTGGCAACCGAGCATCCCCGAGGCCCCTGAGCGAGCCGTGGAATTTCCTGGCCTGGCAAAGCTGCCACCGGAGTCATGTCTCAGCCTGCCGTGCTTCTCACCAAGGAGCCTGCTCCGCAGTGCGTCCCTGTCTCTGAGCTCCCCATGAAGGTTTACGAGCCGGCTCTGAACACCGGTCCCGATTCATCCAGCGGCTTGGCCACGGCTGGCTTCCGCACAGCCAAGTTCCTGCCCGAAGAATGGCACCAGAATAACTACACCCGATACCACGAGGCCTTTGCCGACCGCGACCACTCTGAGCGCTGCCGCCACGAGTCCCAGAACCTGGCCAATTACACGGCTGAGTTGTCCCAGCGCACCCAAGAGGACTCCACGGCTAAGGTGGGCCAGCGGCTCCAGGACATCCACTTCTGGAAGTCGGAGCTCCAGAGGGAGATAGAGGATCTGGTGGCTGAGACTGACCAGCTGGCAGCTCAGAAGCTGCGGCTGGAGCGAGCCATTGACGCCACCGAGCTCCCCTACAGCATTGCCACAGACAACCTGCAGTGCCGTGAGCGCCGGCAACATCCTGACCTGGTGAGGGACCAGGTGGAGGTAGAGCTGCTCAAGGTAAGGCCTTTCCTCCATAAATGCTACCCAGGTGCAGGGCTGTTTGCACGTTTTTGGAGTCAGGGAAGAACTTGAGCTGAGACTGGAGGTTCTGTTTGGCAGCACAAAAAGTCCCCAGTTTCTACTCTGGTATCTCCAGTCAAACTACAAAAGATCATTTGCCTGAAACCCTGGAGAACCCAAATTAGCCCACAGTCAGGTTCGCACAAAACAACTAGCCTGGGATCACATTATGGCTTGGAGGATGGTGTGAACCCAAGGCAGATGGGGCCTGTGCAACAAGTTGTGGTCAAAACCAATGTCACCTAGCACGATGCATCCAGGCAGAATAAGCAATGTTGACCTAGATCAGGGGTAGGCAACCTTGGCTCTTTTATGACTGGTGGACTTCAACTCCCAGAATTCCTGATCCAGCATGGCTCCGCTTGGAAACCTCTCCCTTTCCCCTCAGCATGGCTGGCTCAGGAATTCTGGGAGTTGAAGTCCCAGTCATGGAGGGGGCCATAGTTCCCCCATGCTGGCTCAGGAATTCTCAGCCATGCTGAGGGGAAAGGGAGAGGTTTCCAAGCTGAGCCATGCTGGCTCAGGAATTCTGGGAGTTGAAGTCCACCAGTCATAAAAGAACCAAGGCTGCCTACCCATGTACTAGGGGTCTTCAAACGTGGCCCTTTTATGACTCGTGGATTTCAACTCCCAGAATTCCTGAGCCAGCCATGCTGAGGGGAAAGGGAGAGGTTTCCAAGCTGAGCCATGCTGGCTCAGGAATTCTGGGAGTTGAAGTCCACCAGTCATAAAAGAGCCAAGGTTGCCTACCATTGACCTAGATGGACTCAACGCAGCATAACTAAATACCTCATTTGCTTTGCACCATATTTAGCCATGTGGAAGTGGACTTGCTACAGGATACATTCACAAATGACTCCATCTAGGAATATGGCTTGATGCTCTTGGGCGAGATCATTCTTGAATACATCCTGTTTTCCACCTTGCCTGTAAAAAATAGCTAGGAAACCTGTGGATTTTTACATGTGTGCATTTTTTTAAAAAAGGCCTAGGGACTCACTATGTGATGGGAGCAGCTAATATCCGCCCTCATAATCAAAACGTAGCTGCTCCTTTGCTGGACTGGTGCTTTGGGGAAAGAGCCAGCCTGCTTCTCTTGGGGATAGGATAAAGTTGGAATTATTAAACCAGACGTTCTCCCGCTGGAAACTCCACCCACCATGAATAAGACAAGTCAGCAGTGG
>NW_015389370.1:89451-114207 GCF_001527695.2 Protobothrops mucrosquamatus
TCTCTCTCTCTCTCTCTCTCTCTCTCTCTCTCTCTCTCTCTCTATCTATCTATCTATCTATCTATCTATTTATCTATTTATCTATCTACCTACCTACCTACCTATCTAGTATGCCTCCCATCTGGCCTATCATTTTATTTGCAATGCTTTGATTGCACTGTCATGACTGCCATGTTGATTTTTTTGACCATGTCTTGTGGAGGCTCCTGGTTAGGTGGCTGAAGGACTTGGTGCGAGCTGTGGATTGACAGCTGCCTGCTTGGCCCTTGTCCATCATGGGAGAGCTCTCCCTCCTTGCTTGCTCCTGCACAGATCAGCCGACTGTGCAACAGATGCAGCTTCCCTTCCCATCTCCCACCCCACCCCATCCCTTTCTCACAGAGGGGGCATCACTGGAATGTGAGAATACAAGTGGGGATCCCGTTTTACCCTCTTTTGGGGATTTGGGGAGGCATCTCTTCGGTTCTTTGTTCCTCTTCTTGTTCTCCAAGATGGGAAAAAATAAATACCCTTTTTTTAGCATTGTCTTTTTAAAGGGATGCTGAGTATGTTTTAAGTCTCTACAAAAGATAACCCTCCCATTTCAACTGGAGCTTTCCCAACCCCCAAATGAGGAAGAAGTCCATAAATATCAGACCCACCCCCCTCATTTGGAGTGGGGAGGAGGCTCGGGGGTCTTTAAGGCCAGAAATACAGAGAGAGGAGACAATTGTGCCTTGCAAGTTGATCAGCCTCCCTTAGCCAAATGTTGGGTCTGTTTCCCTTCCAAAGGTTCATTATCCATCTTGGGAGTTCTCCTGCTCCATCCTGCCCCCGCCCCAGTTTAAGACCCCGTATTCTAAGCCCCCTCTCCCCCCATCAAGACCCCAAACCTGCTCTGTTTCTAAAATGCAAACCAGTGCTTGTAGTGAACCCAGATCCTTTAGTTGCAGAACATTTCTATGATTCCCAGGGAGGCTGCAGAACGGAAACCGAGTCAAGGCCTTATTCCAGATGGGAAGTGGTTATTTTCAAAAGGAAAGCAGTTCACGGAGGGGGGCACCCAGTGTGACAGGAAGATTCAGCTCCTGTAAAAAGCTCTAATCGGGGAACAGAATATCCTTGATCCTAACCTGCACCAGTCAGGAGATTTTGCTGTTAGATCCTGACTGCCAGTAGGCTTGCAAACATGAGGGCTAGGAACCTGCCTATGAACTTTTTTAAAAATGGACCTTTTTAAACAAAAATGCTCTGCCTAGTGATGTATTTTGCTTCTGCTTTGAAACCCACAACAGGCAGACAGCTCTGAACAAATGGAAAGTGGGCCCATCATTTTAAAGGCTGCCCTTCCTTACCTTTACGTGCACAGTTCCTGATACTAATGTTTTTACCACTTTCATTTAGGAGACGGAGCTCATCCGAAATATCCAAGAGCTCCTGAAAAGGACAGTGAAGCAAGCTGTTAATCAGATGCAGTAAGGCCTCTTTTCAGTACCTGGGGATGACCAGCTTCTAAGTTTTGGTGGGGTGCCACATGCCCTAAACCAGGGGTAGGCAACCTTGGCTCTTTTATGACTCGTGGACTTCAACTCCCAGAATTCCTGAGCCAGCCATCCTGAGGGGAAAGAAAGAGGTTTCCAAGCTGAGCCGTGCTGGCTCAGGAATTCTGGGAGTTGAAGCCCACGAGTCATAAAAGAGCCAAGGTTGCCTACCCCTGCCCTAAATTGACCTGAGGGTCCTCTTTCTCAAATGAAGTCCAGAGATGCAACTCACCTTCTGCATCTTTGCCTCCCTGGTTCCCAACCTCTTTGTACAACTTCGCTCAACTAAACAAGGCTGTGTCTGATTTTGTTTGGATGAACTTCTGGTCCTGCCACCCTTTGCCAAGCTCTTGTTTTGATTGAAAATACAGGTAATCTCAATTTACATTCATAATCGGGATTGGAACTTGCATTGCTGAGGGAGGCGGTCATTCCTTTTACAATTTTGCATTTTCACATTTTCATTTTTTGCAGCAGTCTTTAAGTAAACTACCACAGTCGTTAAGTAATGCCACGGTCACGCCGTTGTTAAGCGAATCCTGCACCCCTCATTGAGTTTGCTTGTTGGATACCAGTTGAGAAGGTCACAAATGGTGATGATATGATTCTGGGATTCTGAAACCTTTGTATATAAATGCCAGTTGCCAAGAGCCCAAATTTTGATTATGTAACCATGGGTATAGGGCGACAATTTTAGCAATAGCAATAGCACCTAGACTTATATACTGCTTCACAGTGCTTTACAGCCCTCTCTAAGCAGCTTATAGGGTCAGCATATTGCCCCCAACAATCTGGGTCCTCCTTTTACTAGCCTTGGAAGGATGGAAGGCTGAGTCAACCTTGAGCCCATCAGGATCAAACTACTGGCAGTTGGTAGAATTAGCCTGCAATACTGCATTCTGACCACTGCGCCACTATGGTAATAGAACAGAATAGCAATAGCAATAGCAATCAGAAATATACGGCTTCATAGTGTTTTATAGCTCTCTTTGAGCAGTTTACAGATTCAGCCTATCACCCCCAACAATCTACATACATAAGTGGCACAGTTGATAGAATGCAGTATGGCAAACTAACTCTGCCAACTGCCAGCAGTTTGATCCTAACCGACTCAGGGTTGACTCAGCCTTCCATCTGTCTGAGATTGGTAAAATGAGGACCCCAGATTGTTGGGGGTGATAGGCTGAATCTGTAAACTGCTCAAAGAGAGCTATAAAACACTATGAAGCCGTATATTTCTGATTGCTATTGCTATTGCTATTCTGTTCTATTACCATAGTGGCGCAGTGGTCAGAATGCAGTATTGCAGGCTAATTCTACCAACTGCCAGTAGTTTGATCCTTTTTTTCAGTATTGTCATAACCTCAGATGATTGTTAAATGAATGATCATAAATCCTGTTTAGGATCCATACTTTAGATTGTCATGGTTGCTATTGTAATGCCAGTGTCAAAATGAAACAAACTGGCTGGCATAGGCTGCAAAATCCTTGGCTTAGTTCACTCACCGCACTAAGTTGTCCCACAGTTTGACAGTTTAAACAAGCCAGACTCACTTTACAGCCTATTACTAACTTATCAAATGCAGTGACTCACTTAACGGTGGCAAGAAAAGTCGTAAAATGGGGCAAAACTCACTCAACAAGTGCCTCACTTAAGAACAGAAATTTTGGACTCAGCTGTGTTCGTAAATCTAGGACAGTGGTGGCGAACCTATGGCACGGGTGCCAGAGGCGGCACTCAGAGCCCTCTCTGTGGGCACGCGCGCCGTCACCCCAGTCCTAGGCCTCCGCTGCCGTGTGCAAAAAAAAAAAGGTTCAATCAATCAGTCAATTTGAACTTCTCCCAGGAAAAAAAAAGATCTTGCCAAGTTGGAATTGATCGATTGAACTTTTTAGTCCCACCCAGTCTGCCATTACCACCGCAGCCACGCCCAGCCAATGGGCCACACCCACTCAATGGGCCACACCCAGCCAATGGGCCACACCCACCCGGCACTCGACGATGCATAAGTGGGTTTTGGGTTGCAGTTGGGGCACTTGGTCTCTAAAAGGTTCGCCATCACTGATCTAGGACGACCTGTAAGGCATTAAAAAAATATAAAGAAGAACACCAGACGTTATCTCATTTACTACCTCCAAAAAAGCCAACTTAGAAATACTAACAGTAGCAATAGGATAGCATGTTTGTGGGGGGGGGGGAGAAAGAAATCTCTTTTGCCAGGAAGAAAACTGAGGGTTGAGAAACAACTTACTAATTTTCGTTTTTCACTCCAGAAAAAAATAGTGATTTTTTTTTGGGTTCATTTCCTGTTCTTCCACCAGATGGCGGTATAATATAGGAAACAAGGAGACAGGCACGCATGTTGTGGAAGTTTCAGGATAAATTGGGCTGACTTTCAAAAAATTGTAGCCAGAATACAGTAAATCAGAGAGTAGAGCCTATGTGTGTTGTTGGTTTTTTTTTTTAAATGTCCCCTGTGCTTTATTTTTGTAACCAAATACAGGAAAAACAAAAAGAGTCTGTAAATCTGAATGCAGGTTAAATTATTTAGGATTATGAATCATAAAAGACAGGCAAAAGCCTTGAATTGCAAACTTATATTTTCTGCATTCCTGGATTGTGTGTTATTTTATGGATCTGTATTTTTGTAAATTACAGATTTTTAAAAAAATAATAATTGCGCAACAACCAGAATAACCGTTTTCTAAGTCCCTTACAATATTTCCTGGTCTGCGCTTGCACTGCCCGGCAGCTCTAAATTCTTTACAAAATTCATAATTGTTTAATTCTTACAGGTGATTATCATGTACTTGGAATGATTGGGGAGAGATGATCCCTCAAATTATATTGCAATTATTTTTAATTGCATTCTTGAGATGTTCTTAGTGTGATATATTACATCCCTTCAAGCTTTCTTATTTTTCAGTTTAAATTGCCACCAGGTGACACGTAGAACAAGAAGTATTTCATCGTGTCCCTGTTTGAAAACTGGTGGTGCTCTGGAAATACAAAATAGGTTTTAAAAAAAACACCATGGAAAGCTATTCTGAAATTAATAGAAAGTCAGGTTTACGAATGTTTTCAGTTTTCAAATGTGTCCTATGAAAGCAAAACTAATTTCCAGAAATCCTATCATTATTTATTAGTATTTTAACATTTTTATTTGGGATCTGCTTCTATGCAAGTGCAGTACTATACAAGATGTCCATTTTTCCAGAGAACAGTCCTGTGAGGTAGGCTGAGCAGAGAGAGAGATTGATGGATCAGGAATCCCTGGAGTTACTTCCTTGGCTATATAAGGGTCACCCTAATCCTAATGAAAAGGATTAAAATACGTGACTTATTTTACAACTGCAATCTAGATACAAGAAAGATGTGGACGAGTATGGAATTGACACGGAACCAAAACAATTAGACAAACTATTGATAGGCCTCGAAGGAAAATTAATATCCAAAATATAGAATTATTTATTAGAATTTGATAGAGTAGAGGAGATGGTGAAAGAACCGATGATTGCATGGGCAAAAAACATAGGGCACAATATAGAATTAGAAGGTTGGGAAAGAACTTGGAACAAAAATTACACCATAACAAAATCCGCTGCATATCAGGAAAATCAGTATAAAATGCTATACCGCTGGCACTTAGCCCCAGCAAGCTCGGCGAAAATGTCCCCGAATCAAAGCCCAAAATGTTGGAAATGTAACCATCGTCAAGGTACCTTCTTTCACGCTTGGTGGTCGTGTCCCAAAGTGAAAAAATATTGGACTAAGATACAAGGGTGGCTACAGGAGCTAACAAAATGCCAAACAGAACTAAACCCGGAAAACTTTTCTCCTGGGAATACTTAAACAGAAATTTGACAGGAAAATGAGATATTTGATTCTACACATATTAACTGCGGCAAGAATTGCGTTCACGCAATACTGGAAGGAACGCAATATACCACCAGAGGGATTGATCATTCAGAAGATATATGAATGTGCCAAAATGGATAAACTCACTTTAGAACTAAAAGAAAAAGACAATTTGGAATTTTACGCGGTTTGGGGAAAATGGTATACATGGATAGATAATAGAAACAAAAATTGGAAATATACACAAGGCTATTGTGAGTTAAATATTGAACGTATGTAGTGTATATATTGTATAGAATGTTGATCTGAAGTATATAAAAATGACACAGTCATTTTGCTGAATACGTATTAGAGTTATATAAAGGAAAATGGTAATAAAAATTATTTAAAAATAAATAAATAAAATAAAATAAGTGACTTATGACCATTTTTCACACTTGCGACCGTTGCAGCATCCCTAGGGTCACATGATCAAAATTCAGACGCTTGGCAACTGACTCGTATTTAGGACGGTCGCCCTGTCCCCGGGAGGGGGGGTGGGTCACGTGATCCCTTTTTGCAACCTTCCGACAAGCAAAGCCGCAAAGGGGAATCCAGATTCACTTAACAACCATGTTACTAACTTAACAACGGCAGTGATTCGCTTAGCAACTGTGGCAAGACAGGTCGTAAAATGGGGCAAATTTCACTTAATAAACGTTTCACTTAGCAGCAAAAAAATGTGAGCTCAATTGCGGTTGTAACTTGAGGACTGCCTGTGCTGCTGTTAATATGTCCAGTAACACATTTTTCTTTTATTCTGAGTAGCAGAAAAACTTTAAGTTACAACTAACTGACTGAGTGACTGACTAAGTGACTAACTGCAGTACTACCTGTATTTAGGGGGATTAAAAATTGCCCCTGCTCTCACCTGGAGCCATCATTCCCTGGAGGCTAAAACAGTCGGATTTGTAAACTGACTTTGGCCTATGAATTCAAAACACATTGTGCAAGCAGTTGTGCTTTGCAGGGAACGTTATTTTTTATTTTATTTATCATATTTAAGAACTGCCCATCTTCCTCACAGAGGGACTCCGGGGGAAATATTATAAATAATAAAATATTAAAAAGATAAAAACAGTACAGGTAGTTCTTGACTTACAAACAGTTCATTTAGTGACCAAAGGTACAGCGGCACTGAAAAAAGTTATTTATGACCGTTTCTCACACTTACGACCCATGCAGCATCCCCGTGGTCATGTGATCAAAATTCAGATACTTGGCAACTGACTCACATTTATGACGATCGCGGTGTCCCGGGGGGAGGGGTCACGTGATCCCCTTTTGTGCCCTTCTGACAAAGTCAATGGGGAAGCCAGATTCACTTAACAACCGGGTTATTAACAACAGCAGTGATTCACTTAAGAAATGTGGCAAGAAAGGTCGTAAAATGGAACAAAATTCACTTAACAAATATCTCGCTTAGCAAAAGAAATTTTGGGCTCAATTGTGGTCGTAACTTGAGGACTACCTGTTTGTAACATTTAAAAGAGGCAAGGAATGTTAGAAATTGACTAATGGCTGGTGGGGTGCAGGAAAAGAGCCTTTTCTGCTGGGGCCCCCACCCTTCTGGAATATTCTCCCATTGGAGGTGAGATCCTCCCCCCCTCCTGGCCTTCTGGAAGAGCCCAAAAACGTGGCCCTGCTGCTTGGCCTGGGCCCCTGAGAGGGTCCCCCTACACTGGGTGGCTGACGGGGTAGGGAAGATTCTCACCCCCAGGCTGCCCGTCATCTTGGTTTTTAATTTTTAACTCTTTAGCATAAATTGTAATTGTTTTTAGCACTTTTTAACCTTTTACTATATTGTAAGTCACCCAGAGTCACTGTATCAGCAAAATGGGAGGCATAGAAATTAATTAATCAATTAAATAAATAAATAAACAAAGAGCCCTGGTGGCGCAGTGGCAAGAATGCAGCACTGCAGGCTAACTCACTGCCCACTGCCAGCAGTTCGATCCTGACCGGCTCAAGGTGGACTCAGCCTTCCGTCCTTCCGAGGTCAGTAAAAGGAGGACCCAGATTGTTGGGGGTGCAATAGGCTGACTGTAAACCGCTTAGCGAGGGCTGTAAAGCACTGTGAAGTGGTATATAAGTCTAAGTGTCAAGTGTCTGAGTAACGAAACACTTAAAAGGACTTTCAGGCATGTTTTCTCCTAAAAGCATTTATTAAGGTTACAATACGTCAGCACAGCATGGTGGAATGCTTAGGTCTGCTTCTCTTCCGTTATGTATAACATTCCAAACATTTTCCACTCCCTTATTGAAGGGTCATGGTTCACATCTTCCAAGATGTGATTTACTTCGGGTTTCTTTCTCCCGGGCTATCCTTATGCTCCTCCCTCTTTCCCAGTTGCTGGTTTAACTATATAAATACCAGACAGTTCTGCACATTGTCAAAGCAAGAATATGCAGTATTTGCAGCGTTGACACTAAGTGCTATTGCTACTGCTAAACAAACAAACCAACAAATGGTGTGTGTGGGGGGGCCTTTCAGGGCACCAACTAGCCCATGGCTACGTGTTCCTCTGCCCGGCCCAAGTACAGCTAGGGAGGCATGTTTTTACACCTTTGTGGAAGGCCAGCAGGGTGGGGGCCCACCTCACTTTCAACCAGGACTGGGCACTAAACTTTGCGTTCCCTCCCCCCTGCAGGTTAAATCGGGACCACAAGCAGGTCTGCGAGATGGATTGGTCTGACAAGGTCGAAACCTACAACATTGATGAGAAATGCGGGCGGTACAGCAACCAGAGCACCAACATTCAGTTCCATCCCAGCTCCTCCAAGTTTGAGGACAGGTAAGACCAGGTCCTTGTTGGGGATAAACCAGGGTCCCCAAGGAAGCATTGTTGGGGCAAAATTCTCTAGTCTAATTGATGCAGTGCAAAACTGCATTGGCCTTTTTTTTGGCAACTGCAGCACACTGCTGGCTCACCCTGAATCTCTTTGGTCTACCACAGGGGTAGGCAACCTTGGCTCTTTTATGACTCGTGGACTTCAACTCCCAGAATTCCTGAGCCAGCCATGCTGGCTCAGGAATTCTGGGAGTTGAAGTCCACGAGTCATAAAAGAGCCAAGGTTGCCTACCCCTGGTCTACCAAGACCCCCAGATCTTTCTCACCATGTACCAATTTTTAATCTTAGCCCCTTCTACGAAGCATAGGACATACATTTTTATGTGAAGTAAGATTTGATAGATTTGTTCTTTCTGCCACCAAGACCCGACATTTTCTCTGTTTGCTAACTGAAGAAAGAACAACAACACAGAAGCCCAGAATTCTTATTTTTCTTCATACTGATGATGCTGCAATTTCAAAACTTCCTTCTGCCTCTTTTCCAGCTCCAAATTGTTACTGTACTGGTCCTCTTCTTACTCTTACTCTTTGTGTCGATATTTTGCCTTTTCCCCAAGGTGCTTTTCGCTTGACTGTTGTGATTGTGTTTGATTAGTGCCTGGACTCCTTTGCCTATCTGTATTTTTGCACATTGCCCTGGTATCTGTCACCTTTGGTGGTGGTTTAATGTACCAGCAGGTAGCACCAAGCCAGCCTCATGTGATTCAGAAACTAAGCCAGATTAGACATGGCTAGTTCTGAGGTAAGAGTTCACCAAGACATTTCAGAGGGATAGAATCAAGATCACGTGAAGTGTTAATACCACTTTACAAGGCCTTGCTAAGGCCACACTTGGAATACTGAATCCAGTTTTGGTCACCACGATGTAAAAAAGATGTTGAGACTCTAGAAAGAGTACAGAGAAGAGCAACAAAGATGATCAGGGGACTGGAGGCTAAAGCATATAAGGAAAGGCTGCTGGAATTGGGGATGTCTGGTTTAACGAAGAGAAGGACGAGGGGGGACATGATAGCAGTGTTCCAATATCTCAGGGGCTGCCCCAAAGAAGAGGGAGTCAAGCTATTTTCCAAAGCACCTGAAGGCAGGACAAGAAGCAATGGGTGGAACCTCATCAAGGAGAGAAGCAACCTAGAACTAAGGAGAAACTTCCTGACAGTTAGAACAATTAACCAGTGGAACAACCTGCCTCCAGAAGCGGTGAATGCTCCAACACTGGAAGTTTTTAAGAAGAGATTGGACAACCATTTGTCTGAAATGGTATAGGATTTCTTGCCTGAGCAGGGGGTTGGACTAGATGGCCTCCATGGTCCTTCCAACTTTACTATTATTATTATTATAGGTCAGAGTGGGAAATAATAATTTAAAAAAGAGAAGGAGGCTGCACTGGTATGGTCACTTCCATTGGCCCTGTTGCTAAGAAAACTAAGATTTGAACTCAACCCAAGAAAGGGAATGGTGCTCTTTATCACCTTGAACAATATATTCTGTAAGTCCATCTTGACATTCCCATCATCACTCCGGGTAGCTTCAGACGGTACCGTGGTTCTCTCCTTCTGTTGGCATCAGGGCAATAATCCTTAATAGTATAGCTAAGAGAGAGGAGAATCCATCTATATGGTTGGAGTTGAACTGACTTGATGGCACATAATCAATTAATCAAGAGATGTGTGGTGGGGGCTGACCAGTGAGCTTCATGATGAAGTGGGTTTGACCCTGATTCTCCTGAAAGGTCCACCTTTCCATACTCTTGTCAAATATGAGTGAAGTGGAGTGGAGTGGAGTGGAGTAGAATGGAGTAGAGTAGAGTAGAGTAGAGTAGGAGTAGAGTAGAGTAGAGTAGAGTAGAGTAGCAGAGTTAGAAGGGACCTTGGAGATCTTCTAGTCCAGCCCTATACCAATCCATTCTACTGCCACCTTTCTACATTTCTTTTGAGTTGTGTTCTATAGAAATGAAGACTGTCCTGTAAATTTAGGTTACAGCATTAAAGTTCTGGCCATATGATTTATGTCCCCCCCCTGCCCCCATCTGCCTCTTCCCTGCAGTGCTTCCACCCCAGAGACGTGGGCCAAGCACAGTCATGACAACATCTACCGGGCTGAGCGAGAAAGGTTGGCATCCGTCAACCTCCGTGCCCTGGTTGACAACATCCTCCATGACACAGCCGAGGACCTGCGCCTGCAGTTTGACGTGGTGAACCAGGCCTTTGCCAAGCGCTGTGAGGAGCTGGAGGATGCCAAGCACAAGCTGGAGCACAGCTTACGAAAAGTAGGGGCCCACCTCCTCTGCTTCTCCCCACTGACCGCAGTGTTGATGCTGGAAGTCCAGCTCTTGGGAAAACGTGGGAGCAGCTTTTAAAGAACGGGAAGGAGAGTTTGGGTGAAGCCCATAAGCATTTGGGGGGGGAGGGAAAGGAGTGGGAAAATTGCAGACATGTATCATGTGCTTTGAGAAGTAGTCATGGAGGATCAAACCAAGGAGGGGGGTCTTGTTGACCTTGATCCTCCTTTGTACAACAAATTCAGTTGACCTTCAGCTGCGGGCTTTAGAAGGAGGCTGCTTTCAGACAGGGAAGCCATTTTGCCTCTGTGAAACCTTTAGCTAGAGCAGGGGTAGGCAACCTTGGCTCTTTTATGACTCATGGACTTCAACTCCCAGAATTCCTGAGCCAGCATAGCCAGCATAGCTGGCTCAGGAATTCTGGGAGTTGAAGTCCATGAGTCATAAAAGAGCCAAGGTTGCCTACCCCTGAGCTAGAGAGATGCCAGAAGTTTGTCTTTCTAGAAGCTCAGTCAGTGTAAGAAGCTTTTTCAAATGACTTTGACACTTTATAGATGAGCTGTGAATTTCAGCCTGTTTATGAGAATGTAATGAAATTCACCAGTATCTTCATAAATCAAGAAAAAGTTGTTTTCATCTTGAACATAGAAAAAAAAGTGTTCAGCCAGTGAAATGAAGTCTTTTGAATTCTCTTCATAAAAGTCCAATTTTTAATCTCTGTGTATGCCACCAGTTTTTTTGATACTAAACTGTAGAGTAAAGTAGAGTAGAATAGAGGAATGAAGAAGAGAGAATAGAGGAATAAAGAAGAAAGAATAGAATATTACATAAGAGGTCCCCAACCCCTGTCCATGGACCTGCACTGGGCGGCGGCATGCCAGAAACCGGTCCATGCAAACAAGCAAAGCCCCATCCGTGGGATGCAGGCAGCCTTCATCTTTGAGGACAGCTGATACACGGTTATTGTAAAATATCCTTTTAAAACAGAGATCATCCCTCACTACATTTTGAGACTGCCAACTTTGTAAAATTTATATAGAACATAGAATAAATGAGTTGGAAGGGACCTTGGAGGTCTTCTAGTCCAACCCCCTGCTTGAGCAGGAGACTCTGGCACCAGAAGGATCTTGCTTTTAGTGGTGGCATTAATGCAATTTTGGGTATAATACTTCAGAGGAGTTACAGTAAAAGTGTCCAGAGCTGTTTGGCTTACTGTTAAGAGCAAATTCAAACTTCTGCTATTAGCTTAAAAAAATACATATTTGTTATTATGACATCACATATAAATTTAATAAATAAATAAATAAATAAAGTAAATAAATCACGTTGTTTTCCCAAAAGTGCTTTTTTCAAGAGGCAACTGGACTTTCTTGTTTTTCTTTGAAGGTGTTTCGCTTCTCATCCAAGAAGCTTCCTCAGTTCTGAGAATGATCAGGAGCGAAACGTCTCCTTGGGTGAGAAGAGAAATTTCTTCATGGAAAACCAAAGTTGTTTTGCATGGTCTAGAATTCTTCTCATCTGATGCAGAACTTAGCCTGCATCAACAGAGGCCTTTTGCTACATCAGATGCCTGCTAGAGTTTTCTCTGAAACATCTAGGATATCTTCTTGGGAAGAGTTGATTCTCAGCCTCCATATACCTTGATTCAATTCTTTGCAAATTGCTGCCAGTCCATGCACCATTGGTGGTCAGTTACTGATTATTTATTTATTTTTAAAAAACTGCTATCTTTAATATCCTCTTTGAACAGACCCTCCAGGAGATTGGGCACCAGGAGCATAACATTCAGGCGCTGAAGCAAGCTATTAAGGACAAAGAAACACCCCTCAAAGTAGCCCAGACTAGGCTTTATGATCGCTCCTTTAGGCCCAACGTGGATCTGTGCAGAGATGCTGCCCAGTTCAGGTAAGTCATTGGGCACTAGATTAATTTAATTGATGATAATGATGATTAACAGAATAACAGAGTTGAAAGAGACCTTGGAGATCTTCTAGTCCAACCCCCTACTATTTCAGATAAATAATTGTCCAGTCTCTTCTTGAAAGCCTCCAGTGTTGGAACATTTAGGCAAGAAACATTTAGGCAAGAAAAACCAAATGTACGGGTATAGTATAGGGGGTACCTTGCTCAATAGTAGTAACTGTGAGAGGGACCTTGGAGTCCTAGTGGACAATCACTTAAATATGAGCCAGCCGTGTGCTGCAGCTGCCAAAAAAGCCAACACAGTCCTTAGGCTGCATTAACAGAGGGATAGAATCAAGATCACGTGAAGTATTAATACCACTTTACAATGCCTTGGTAAGGCCACACTTGGAATACTGCATCCAGTTTTGGTCACCACAATGTAAAAAAGATGTTGAGACTCTAGAAAGAGTACAGAGAAGAGCAACAAAGATGATTAGGGGACTGGAGGCTAAAGCATATAAGGAATGGCTGCTGGAATTGGGTATGTCTAGTTTAACAAAGAGAAGGACGAGGGGGGACATGATAGCAGTGTTCCAATATCTTAGGGGCTGCCCCAAAGAAGAGGGAGTCAAGCTATTCTCCAAAGCGCCTGAAGGCAGGACAAGAAGCAACGGGTGGAAACTAACCAAAGACAGAAGCAACCTAGAACTAAGGAGAAACTTCCTGACAGTTAGAACAATTAACCAGTGGAACAACCTGCCTCCAGAAGCGGTGAATGCTCCAACATTGGAAGTTTTTAAGAAGACACTGGACAACCATTTGTCTGAAATGGTATAGGGTTTCCTGCCTCAGCAGGATGTTGGACTAGATGACCTCCGAGGTCCCTTCCAACTTTATCATTATTATTATTATTATTACAGCTTCTGGAGGCAAAGCTGTTCCACTGGTCGATTGTTCTCACCATTAGGAAACTTCTCCTTATTTCTAGGTTGCTTCTCTCCTTGATTCATTTTTGTTGAATGCCTTTGCAGTACATGTTTCTCCTCCACAATACCATAAAATCAAAGGACTGAAATTAATCCAAGGAGCGGACATAATCGTTCTTCCAGTCTTTTAAGATGCAAGTGGAAATTCTTTAGAGTGCCAGAATTTCTGAATCTTACCTCTTTATGTTATAAAAACAATCATTAGGTTGTGTGTTCTGGCAACTCAGGTTAATTCTCCTCTTAAATGTCTAGAGAAAGGAGTTTTTGCCAGGTGAATTGGAGACATTTGACATTTCACTCATCAAATATTGCTGGTTTCCTCAATTGCCCCCTAATAGTTTGTGCCATTCTGTCCATTCAAATAATTCTCTTGTGGTTTTATATGAGTGTGTGAGTGAGGAGCCGGACTTCCTGATTTAAAAACAATAAATAATTTGGAGTCTTCAAATACCGGTGGGAGGGCGGGATGATGTCATTGATTCTGTGATAGCAGAGATTTAAACAGAGGGAGGATTTGGCCCTTTTAGGTAGCCTTGGGGAACATTAAAGAATGAAATAATTTAACATCTTGGATCTGTAATAGATGAATGCCTCCAAACACTCTAAGTCTTGAGTGTCCATGGAGATTCTCAATCATCCAGGTCATGGTTGCTCCAAACGTGCTTTTTCAAAAGGCAACTGGACTTTGTTTTTCCTTGAAGATGTTTCACTTCTCATCCAAGAAGCTTCCTCAGTTCTGAGAATGATCAGAAGCAAAATGTCTTCAATGATCAGAAGCAAAATGTCTCCTTCAGAACCTCCTTCTGCCTCTTTTCCAGCTCCAAATTGTTACTGTACTGGTCCTCTTCTTACTCTTACTCTTTGTGTCGATATTTTGCCTTTTCCCCAAGGTGCTTTTCGCTTGACTGTTGTGATTGTGCTTGATTAGTGCCTGGACTCCTTTGCCTATCTGTATTTTTGCACATTGCCCTGGTATCTGTCACCTTTGGTGGTGGTTTAATGTACCAGCTGGTAGCACCAAGCCAGTCTCATGTGATTCAGAAACTAAGCCAGATTAGACATGGCTAGTTCTGAGGTAAGAGTTCACCAAGACATTTCAGAGGGATAGAATCAAGATCACGTGAAGTGTTAATACCACTTTACAATGCCTTGGTAAGGCCACACTTGGAATACTGCATCCAGTTTTGGTCACCACGATGTAAAAAAGATGTTGAGACTCTAGAAAGAGTACAGAGAAGAACAACAAAGATGATTAGGGGACTGGAGGCTAAAACGGTTGCTGGAATTGGATATGTCTAGTTTAACGAAGAGAAGGATGAGGGGGGGCATGATAGCAGTGTTCCAGTATCTCAGGGGCTGCCACAAAGAAGAGGGAGTCAAGCTATTCTCCAAAGCGTCTGAAGGCAGGACAAGAAGCAACGGATGGAAACTAATCAAGGAGAGAAGCAACCTAGAACTAAGGAGAAACTTCCTGATAGTGAGAACAATTAACAAGTGGAACAACCTGCCTCCAGAAGTGGTGAATGCTCCAACACTGGAAGTTTTTAAGAAGAGATTGGACAACCATTTGTCTGAAATGTTATAGGGTTTCCTGCCTGAGCAGGGGGTTGGACTAGAAGACCTCCAAGGTCCCTTCCAACTATTCTATTCTATTCTATTCTATTCTATTCTATTCTATTCTATTCTATTCTATTCTATTCTATTCATATTGCGTATTAGATAGATAACCTTTATTGTCATTTTTTACTGTGGGCACACATTAAAAATGAAAATCGTCAAAAGTGTACTCACACATAACACACATATGGACATGCTATACGACATATGCATATACCTACACCCTTGCATATAAATACATATAAATATTAATCACTGTCCATGTTGAATACATAGTGGAAAGAGGAAGCTTGAGAGTTTACAAAGTTGATACTGTATGGAACAAAACTGTTACTGAAACACCCCAATTAAGTTTTTGAATTAGGTGCAGTTTTCTAATCTGCTTTTTCTCTGGATAAAGTCAATTGCTCTGAAAGCAGCAGGCTTACCACTCCTATAATCAGCCAGAAAAATGTCCATTTCTCTCTTTGTAAATTGAAAATGCTTTTATCCTTCTCAATTTCCCTATTACCTATTTCCTTAGCTTCTTATGACTATCACTTGTTGTTTGAAATCTTGTGATTTATGTTGAATTGCATTTATTTAGTATCCTATTATGATTTATGTTGATTGCATTTATTTAGTATCCTATGACTATCACTGTTGTGTCCTGGGCCTGTTGAGGAAACTCAGCAGGCCCAGAAAGGTTGCAAATGGTCCCGGGCATTGTAAAAGCTGCCCGGGACCAGATAGCCTTGCGCTCATGCACAAGGCGCAAAAACGCTGCGTTCCTATTGGTTAGCACTATCTGGGTTCCTCACCCTATAAAAGGCCTGCGAGCCTTTTGCTCTTTGCTTGGAGTTGGAGAAGGAGAATAAAGAGCTATTGTTTTCCACCATGCGTCTTCGTCAATTGCTTGCGAACCGAAAACTCAACAATCACTGAGTGTTGTATCTTATGATTTATGATGATTGTATTTTATGATTATGATTTATCACTGGCTGCTTGTATGTACACTGAGAGCTTCTGCACCAGAGACAAAGTCCTTGTGTGTCCAAGCACACTTGGCCAATAAAGAATTCTCTTATTCTTAATTATTGAGACCACTGTAAGACAGATCCATTTGCTAAGATGGCTTAGCTAGATCTGCATTCCTGTTTTAGATGTATTGGTGAACATTTCCTAGAAAATGTTATCTCCAGGCCAGTTTCACCCCCAGCTTCTTATTCTCTATGGGGAGATCTCAATCCACACCGCCAACATGCTCTCCTCTTTTGTCCCCCGTTCAGGCTCATCAGTGAAGTGGAAGAACTGACCGAATCCATTGAATCTCTGAAAAAGAAACTGCTGGAATCTGAGCAAAGCCTCCATAATCTGGAGGACAGCCGGATGCATCTGGAGAAGGAGATCACTGTGAAAACCAACAGCCTTTTTATCGACCGGCAGAAATGCATGGCCCACCGTACCCGATACCCAACTATCCTGAAATTGGCAGGCTATCAGTAAGACGTTGTCACTGGAAATGAAGTGAGCTACCAGTTTTGGTTTCTGAAAGTTCTACTTTCCTAAAAATGTTGTTTGTGGCTGAAGGTGCCCTCCTTTAGTCTTGTAAGCCCTTCTTAACCCTTCTGGGATAAATTAAAATATAGAATTGTTGTGGAAGATAATTGGTTGCTGCAAATTTATATTTATTTATTTAATGCAGTGTTTCTCAAGCTGGTTTCTGAGGTGTGGACTTCAATTCCCAATTTTGCAAAACTCACTTAACAAATGATGAATTGTTCTCACTGGCAAGAAATTTCTCCTTAGTTCTAGGTTGGTTTTCCCTTTGATCAGCTCCCATCCATTGTTTCTTGTCCCGCCTTCTGACACTTTGGAAAGCTTGTGTGGCCAGACTCCGAGGGAACTCCCGGGTCACGTGATCACTTTTGGCGAATTTCTGAAAAGCAAAGTCCATGGAGAAGTGTCAGAGCATGCACAGTCTTATTGCGCTGAGATAACCCAGGAGTAAACACTGTAAACAGTGGTCTATATTAAATGGTGGTTTATCTTACACTATATACAATATCATACACCAGGAACAATATACATACACGTGTTAATATACCAGGCTCAACACACAGCAGTTACAGCAGGAAACAGAAGAGACAGAACACAGCAGCAGAGCCTTCCCTTTTATACAGAGGCTCTTAAAGAGACACAGACCCTGCTGAGTCATTTCCAACATTACATCATACATTACATCAGCTGGTTAGCTTTTAAATCATTACCTTAACATTAAGCCAGGTTCACTTAACCATGGGGTGACTAACTTAACAACTGCAACAAGAAGGGTCATTAAAATGCAGCAAAACCCACTTAATAAATGTCTCGCTTAGCAACCGAAATTTTGGGCTTTGCTGTGGTTGTAAGTCGAGAACTACCTGTAGTTCAGTTTAGTTCAGGTTTGCTGATCATGTGAGGCCCGTCAGGTCTTGTGGGCAGAATAGCAGGATGGAAGTACTGCTTTAAATAAAGTCCTTTATTCTCTCCATATTAAAATTTAGGCAATTTTTGTTCGATTTAGACAGTTGAAGCGTTAGAGAAATGCAATGTCTTTGGAGGATTTCCGATTCAGCAAAGCTGGCAAAGGTAATCAAGTTTCTAATTTCAACGGTTAGACTTGTATTCATGCGAACGAAATATTGACAGGAACGTCCATCTTTTTGAAAAAATGCTACAGTCTTGCCTGAGGGTTCAATAACTATTTTATTAAAGTGGCTAAAGAATGTGGGGAAGAAATTAAACCTGAAAGTGAGCCTAATTAAGTCTTCTCTGCATTCACTTTTCTAAGTAACTTTAGGGAAATAGAACCAGCCAATTTGTTTTCAGAGCTTCCAAAGTCCTACAGCTAATTTAACACTAGGCTGCTCCTTGTTATGAATATTTAAGATTTATGCTCTTTTTGTTTCTTCAGAAACAATTTTCTACAACCATCTATCATCCTCACAGATTGTAGAAGAGGGCACGACAATAAACATGGTGTAATCAATAGTGCAAAAAAACCCACAGACAGTGGTAATGAGGACAGCAATGCAAGTACATTCGTTTTGAATTTCAGCAAAAAAAATATTGTTATCCAACTGAACTTTCTTCCAGTGGGTGTTTCTGAATTTGGGATGTTGCTTCAGAAAAGCACCCGTCCTTGACATCAAGAGTTACATCATGGAGGAGATGACTTATTCGAGGTCTCAAACCTCATACAATTATTCGTAAATGAGGTACAGTTTTCACAGCCCACCAATCAACTCTTGGAAAGCACCTTTTATTCACCTGCTGTGATTGGGCTGATTGGTGGGGAGAACTATGAATTATGATTTCTTTAAGAGCACTTGTTTAAATAAGTGTTTTTTTCAAACTCAGCAACTTGAAGATGTATGCCTATGGCAGGGGTAGGCAACCTTGACTCTTTTATGACTCGTGGACTTCAACTCCCAGAATTCCTGAGCCAGCATGGCTCAGCTTGGAAACTCTCCCTTTCTCCTCAGCATGGCTGGCTCAGGAATTCTGGGAGTTGAAGTCCACGAGTCATAAAAGAGCCAAGGTTGCCTACCCCGGGTCTAGGCCATCTAACCATTGAGATGCAGCATCGTTTATATTAAAAAAAAATCAGACATGGAACTAGTATGTGCCCTCAGCCGGTTAGTTTGATGTGGGACCCCACAGTCCCACTAAAGGGAGGATGCTATGCTCCAGAGACTGGACTGCCATCTGTCAAACATGCTGTAGGGTCTCCTGCTTGGACTAGATGACCTACAAGGTCCCTTCCAACTCTGTTATTCTGATTCTGATTTTGATTCATTTATACAGAGAATCCCGGCAGACGCCGTGTGAGGTGCGAATCCTATTCAGGATTGTCCATTGTTGATGTGGTAGTTCAAACCCTGGCACCATTTTGTGGGGTCATTTATATGTCTTCCTATGTCTGGGCATTCAGTGACCCATTTGACTTTCCATTGGGAATCAGTGTTAAAGTTGTTGGACAGATGTTGTGCAAGTGCCAGTGAGTCAGTACAACTTGAACTTGACGCAAAGAAGCCTTCATCATCCGTTGGGTTCACACAAAACACACTCAACCACTAGTTACTTTGTGCCATCACCCTTGCCCTGCTTTTCTGAAACCATCCCTTTCCCTCTTCCCCACTCAACTCAGAGTCTTACTCCCACCTCATTTATAGATAGGACATGGCAAACTGAGCTTACTCACTAGAGAACCCAAGCATATGCCTGTTCACATTGTGTAAACCTAGCCATCGTGGTTTGTTATGTAGGGTTTATAGCTTAGCATGAATGATGTCTTGTGCATTTTGTGAACATAGCCAATATCAGTGTTCCAGTATCTGAGGGGCTGCCACATAGAAAAGAGAGTCAACCTGTTTTCCAAAGCACCAGAAGGCAGGACAAGAAGCAATGGATGGATGGAAACTAATCAAGGAGAGAAGCAACCTAGAACTAAGGAGAAATTTCCTAACAGTGAGGACAATTAATTAGTGGAACAACTTGCCTCCAAAAATTGTGAATGCTCCAACACTGGAGGCTTTTAAAGAAGAGATGGACAGCCATTTGTCTGGAATGGTATAGAGCAGGGCTTTTCAACCAGTGGTACGGGTACCACTTGTGGTACATTGGCACCTGGCAGGTGGTACGCGACCATCCTAGAAAAGTGGTAGTGGGGGAGGGGAATGAGCTGAACCGTTGGCAGCACTGCACAAGGCTGAGCGAGAGATGGCTGGAGCTGCAGGGCTGTCAGGGCTCAGCGGAAGCACCAGGATCAGTGCTTCTTTGGGGCTGCCAGGGCTCAGTGGAAGCACCAGGATCAGCGCCAGTGTCCAGCTGAGCCCAGAAGAAGCACCGATCAGCTGGAATATTTCAGCATCTCCAGGGTCTTGTGATTTACATTCAGATGCTTGGCAACTGATTCATATTTATGATGGTCACAGTGTCCCAGGGTCATGTGAAGTGACCAAAACCTGCTGCAACCACCCAGCAGACGGGGGGAATAAAAACCAAACACCTACCCTCCCCACCCCCGCTGTCAATCCTCAACAGAAATGCTCACAACAATGAAAACCTCAGACAGGAGGAAGAGCGCCGCCGGCTGGGCAGGCAGGTGTCTTGCTCGGCTGTGGCTTGGGGGGCACTTTTTTCAGTGCCATTGTAACTTCGAACAGTCACTAAGCAAACTGTTGTAAGTCAATGACTACCTGTACTTCATCACTTTTTCCCTTTTGGGGGGGGGGTCATCACGTTTCTGATACCTTGCTAGGCGACTGGTGGTACTCGGATGTTGCCATATCCTAAAAGTGGTACAATGGGTGAAAAGATTGAAAAGCCCTGGTATAGAGTCTCCTACTTGTGCAGGAGGTTGGACTAGAAGACCTCCCAAGTCCCTTCCAACTCTGTTATTCTGTTATCCATTAATGGGCCCACAGACCACTTTTAGAAGGAAACTCCACATTCCTTGTTTGGGGAAAGATTAGATCAAGAATCAGAGAGGCTGCTCTTTCTCCTTTTTCGGCTAATCGACAGGAGTATCTTCTCACAGGTGCCCCAACCTTCACTCGGTTCACTTTCCAGGCTGCCAACATGCTCAGCAAAACAAAGCACAGTTGGTAAAACTATGCATAAAATATAAGCATGCCAGATGTTGAAGCAGAATTAATGAAGTGCAGCCTAAGCTGGAATGCACAATCTTTTTAATTCATTGGCTAATAAAAAAGCAAGGCACTAACCTCAGAAGACATTAAGCTTTTGCAAGGAAAACACAATTATCGCAACAATAAACCTCCAAACACCTTCCACTGTCATTTTGGGTCTGTGACCCAAGAAATTTCGACTTCTCCAGAGATCTGCAGACTGCTAACATGTGAAGTAATTTATTGTTTGCATTAGAAAAACAACGCGTTAGTCGGATGGCTTTTCTCTACCCATGTGGTTTTTTTTAAAAAAAAATATACATGCTTTTGAAATTTATATCCTTATATATTTCTGTACCCTATACCGCAAAGGCTTTCTAGACATACCACGCTTATTTATGTAGGTCATAATGTGAGCTTCACAATAACTTTGCAGCATACCAAATTTCCTTTTCACTTTTTAAAACCCGCAACTCCCCAGTGCAGCTTTTAAAACCGAAACCTCTCAGAGTTAGCTCTTCTTGAAACGTATCTCTGCTGACCTAGGTGATTATCTCAGATGACCTAAGGATGGCATTGGGGGGGGGACAATCAGCCCAGCAAGTCATGCCCATGCTCAGATTATAAGGGAAGGGTGTGCGATGGCTCAGCGGTTAAAGATGCTGAGCTTTTCAGCTGGAGAACTGACAGCCCAGGTTCGCAACCCGAGCTCTGAGCAACGGGGTGAGCTCCCGTTACTTGCTCCAGCTCCTGCCAACCTAGTCATTTGAAAGATAAATAGGTACCACTTCGGTGGGAAGTAACAGCATTCTGTGCACCTTTGGCTATAGCCATGTTGGCCACATGACCAAGGAAATTGCCTTCGGACAATGCTGGCATCCTTGGCCAAGAAACGGAGATGAGCACCATGCCCTAGAGTTGGACACGACTGGCAGAGAAACTTTACCTTTACCTTCTTCCAGGTGGACCATCTCTTGGAAAAAGAAAGCTATGACAGTAACATCATTTCTTCTTCTCCTGGCCTGCTGAGAGAGGGCTGTTCGATTTTGACATAGACGATCTCTTTGAGACCCTTCTTTCAAATCAGTGGTCTCTATCCAAACCTCCAAGTGGCCTCAACAGCTCTCTAAAAGAAGGCAAATGGCCAACAGTCTGCAAGGAGCATAAATCCTTCCCTTCCCCACCATCTAGTCAGAGCTGAAAGAAGCTTCTTGGATGAGAAGCGAAACATCTTCAAAGAAAAAGAAGAAAGTCCAGTGGCCTCCTGAGAAAAGCACCTTTGGGGCAATCAAGTTCAGCATCCATCAGAGTCTGGGTAAAAAGAGGATGATAAAACAGGCCAATGCCATTTGATTACTCAACTGTTCATGTCTCCTGCCATTTCCATGGCTTGGTGTAAGGCAGGGGTGTCAATCTCAATTTCATTGAGGGACGCATCAGTATTGCGGTTGCCCTCGGGGGGGGCGGGGGTGTGTGGCCAGGGTGGGTGCGGCCTACTGGGTGGGCGTGGATGGAGTGGGTGTGGCCTACTGGGTGGGTGTGGCCAGCTCTACACCGTTCGCGTCAAGGGTGCCTGTGGGGGCCTGGGCAGGAGTGGGACAGATCTGAGGGTCTCTGGCAGAAGGGGTGGGACCGGGGCAAGTGCCAAGGCATGGTCCACTGGAGGAGCCTCGCTGTTCCTCTCAGGCCATGCAGGGGGGGGCTTATGGAGCTAAGACTGAATGCGTTTCAGCATAGATGGCCACCACAAAATTGTACATTGGCTCCCGGACAGCCTGGGCCAGGGCCAAGGCAGCGGGGGCCGTTCCCTCACTGTTTCCAGGATGGCTTCGTGGGCCACATGAAACCACTTCGCAGGCCGCATCCGGCCCCCAGGCCTTGTGTTTGACATGTAAGGCCTTTGTCCAGCTTGGTGAAAGACTTTATCACAGGATTTCCATCCTAAGGTCTGTTTTAAAAAGGCAGAGGTTGATGGTGCTCCTGTCACCCCCAGGGATGGAATCTGGATCTCAGGGGAAATTTACAGTGCTTGACTTGGGGTGAAGCCCTTCCCAAGCAGCTGTTGTACCCCCCAAATTCAGAGCCCAGGTGCTTCCCAAGGCTGCTCCTGCTTCTCAGCAGCAGGTGATTCAGAGAGGATCAAAAACCTGCCTGGGTGCTCCTTCTGTTCTGCTAGAAGGCCTGTCCCGCCTATCAAGTTTGCTTGCTTAGAAATTATGCAGGATGATGGGTCTCCATCAGTTTGAACTCAGTGAACAGAGTGATTGGTCAGTCAGGCAAGTCAACCTCTCTATGCAGAATTTATGGGGAGGTGGAGGCTGAGTGGGAGATGGTTTCAGCTGCGTCGGTTTGAGATGCAGAGCTCCGTAAAGGTCTATCGTGTTAACAGCTCAGAAAAGGGAGATAAACAGACTGCCCAGGTCTGCATCATTTGCCATATTTTTCCTTCCGAACTCTCCACTATTTCACTCTGTAAACTCGTTAGAAGTTCTTCTGTGGGACTCTGTGAAATGCCCTCATGAGATCATTGCAGGTTCACAACAAAGAACAACCACAAAATGTCCCTAATTGCAGCATGCCAATGTCCATTTACAGGCTCCCAGCCCCATTTCATAAGATTCTTTGAAATGAAATTGATTAGATCTATCTATCTATCTATCTATCTATCTATCTATCTATCTATCTATCTATCTATCTATCTATCTATCTATCTATCTATCTATCTATCATCCATCATCTTTATTTGTCTGTCATCCATCCATCATCTCTATCTTCCATACATCCATCTATCCATCCTCTCTATTATCTATCTATCTATCTATCATCCATCCATCCTTTTGTCATATCTATCTATCTATCTATCTATCTATCTATCTATCTATCTATCTATCTATCTATCTATCTATCTATCTATCTATCTATCTATCTATCTATCTATCTATCATCCATCTATCATCCATCCATCCATCATCCATCCATCCATTTATCATCTCTATCATCCCTCCCTCCCACCCTCCCACCCTCTCTCCTTGGATTGGAAGGATGGTTTTATTTTTTTTCATCTTCACAGTTTAGTCTACAGCCTAGAATTTGGAGGTTTGCCACAACATTTCCAAATGCTAGCCACATTTGAATCTGCCATTTAAGGGTCTGTTGGACTCTACAAGGCCAATCAGAAGGTTTCACTTACGCCTAAAATGCTCCCAATATTCTAAATGGACTCAAGCTTCCCAAATATTGGAGACTCCCAGTTTAGATATCTTTCTTCATGGTTTGACAAACATGAATTGTAACTTATGATATTGCGCAACCGAGAGACGGCTGCTCTCGTTCCTTTATTTAATTGTCCAGGTTAGCAAAGCCACCACATCTTTGGTGCACTTTGACTTGAGAAGCCAATGCCAGCTTCCCTGGGTGGCTTGATCAGATGTTGCTTCCTGTGTGTCCTGCTAATGCTAACAAAATGGATTGGCTTTTATTGCGAATCTCGTTAGCTCAGTGGGGAACAGCATATGAGGGTAAAAGCTAGAGAAGTAGCTGTGAGCTGCTTTTTTTAAAAAAACCCCTATTTATTAAGGGAACCAATTATATAATTATAGATAACAGCTTTCAAAAAGTTTTAAATACAATCCAACCTTTGAGTGATTTGTACCGAAGAGCGCAGATGAGCATCAAGGCTAATCTTTTTGTTACATTTTTTTTTGCCTCCTGGTTCTCACTCTTCACTAGTGATAAAAGAACAATATGCCCTCTCCATTAGCCACAACTGCTACTAGGATAGTGGTTCTCAACCTTCTTAATGCCGCGACCCTTTAATACAGTTCCTCATGTTGTGGTGACCCCCAAACATAAAATTATTTTCGTTGCTACTTCATAACTGTAATTTTGCTACTGTTATGAATCGTAATGTAAATATCTGATATGCAGGATGTATTTTCATTGTTACGAATTGAACATAATTAAAGCATAGTGATTAATCACAAAAACAATATAGCAATGCTCGCTGGAGAAGCTTACTCTTCCTTGCTCAAAAATGTTGGGAGGGA
>NW_015389370.1:114638-117769 GCF_001527695.2 Protobothrops mucrosquamatus
GGAGATTGAAGGGGAAAGGAAGGAAGGAAGGAAGGAAGATTGAAGGGGAAAGGAAGGAGATGGAGAAGGAAGCAGATTGAAGGGGAAAGGAAGGAAGGAAGATTGAAGGGGAAAGGAAGGAGATGGAGAAGGAAGGAGATTGAAGGGGAAAGGAAGGAAGGAAGATTGAAGGGGAAAGAAAGGAGATGGAGAGGAAAGAGATTGAAGGGGGAAGGAAGGAAGGAAGGAGAGAGAGAGAGATTGAGAGAGCACCCCATCCTCATCCCGGCACCTCTTGGCCTCTCCCAGCCGCCCCCCGGGCTGCCCGCCCCTCCAGCCTCCTGAGCGCCATCGCAGCAGCGGGGTCGCGGAAGCCCCTTTCCATGCCGCGCAGCCCTTCATCGCCACGACCCTTTCCCGACTCGTCGCACACGAGAGGGGCGCAGCTGGAGCACCAGCTCCCGCTTGGAAGACGCCGCTTCTTTCCTCCCGGCCCAGCTGGCTGGCCTCCGACGCACATGCGGGCATCGCCGCCGCCTCGCCCTCTTCCCCGCCGCCTGGCCGCTTCCAAAGCCCGGAGCCTGGCGAGCCGGGAAGGAGCCGCTCCTGCCCACCAGGGCTGAGGCGGCCTCCGACGGCGAGGGAGGCGGGCCGGGCAGCGCGGGGGAGGCTCCGGCGTGGTGCGGAGCATGGCCGGGGACAGAGCGCAGCCGGGCAATCAGGAGGCGTGGGGACCGGCTCGGTGCCGCAGCTCAGCTTAGCCAGCAGTGGTGGCAGGGGCGGAGCAGCCCAGCGATAGCGCCAACAGCAGCCCAGACCCGGCTCGGCTCGGCCCGGGCACCCACGCAGCTGAGTCGGCCCGGGGCGGTGTCGGGGGCACGTGCGATGGTGCTGCGGCAGCAGGAGCATGCGCTGTCGGAGGAGAAGGGCGCCCTGGAGGCAGAGGAGCCAGCAGAGGAGGAGGAGGAGGAGGAGGGCGGCGGCGGCCAGATAGAGTAGCGGTGTCTTGGTTCCTAAGACCATCAGAAATATGTGTTTTCCGATGGTCTTAGGCGACCCCTGTGAAAGCGTCATTCGACCCCCAAAAGGGTCGCGACCCACAGGTTGAGAACCGCTGTACTAGGAGGAATTTGAAAGAAATTGTCAAGCGTCCTTGATGCAAAGAGAGAAAAAAAATAAGACTATTTTCCTAGAGGGAAGAAAAAGATGCATTAGTTTAGATTCATCTCTGAGAAAGATCTAATAGGAGCATGAAGGAGGAGTGGGAACCTGCAGGAGACCATCTGATGAAGACCCTGCCCCTCAGCCTAGGGCCACTGCAAATGAATTTACAGTAGAGGTAGACTGTGAATTTGGAAATCCCTGATTTGCTTCCCCCCCAAAAAGAAAAACAATTGTGAGGTAAATGCAATGCACAAAGAAACTAGGCTGAACTAAAACCAATTTGGGAGATATTGGGCTATAATAACAGAATCTTGCAAGTCTGCTTGTGTTTTACNTTATTTTCGTTGCTACTTCATAACTGTAATTTTGCTACTGTTATGAATCGTAATGTAAATATCTGATATGCAGGATGTATTTTCATTGTTACGAATTGAACATAATTAAAGCATAGTGATTAATCACAAAAACAATATAGCAATGCTCGCTGGAGAAGCTTACTCTTCCTTGCTCAAAAATGTTGGGAGGGAGGGAAGGAAGGAAGGAAGATTGAAGGGGAAAGGAAGGAGATGGAGAAGGAAGGAGATTGAAGGGGAAAGAAAGGAAGGAAGGAGAAAGACATTGAAGGGGAAGGGATGGAGATGGATGGAAGGAAGGGAGGGAGGAAGATTGAAGGGGAAAGAAAGGAGATGGAGAGGAAAGAGATTGAAGGGGGAAGGAAGGAAGGAAGGAAGGAGAGAGAGAGAGATTGAGAGAGCACCCCATCCTCATCCCGGCACCTCTTGGCCTCTCCCAGCCGCCCCCCGGGCTGCCCGCCCCTCCAGCCTCCTGAGCACCATCGCAGCAGCGGGGTCGCGGAAGCCCCTTTCCATGCCGCACAGCCCTTCATCGCCACGACCCTTTCCCGACTCGTCGCACACGAGAGGGGCGCAGCTGGAGCACCAGCTCCCGCTCGGAAGACGCCGCTTCTTTCCTCCCGGCCCAGCTGGCTGGCCTCCGACACACATGCGGGCATCGCCGCCGCCTCGCCCTCTTCCCCGCCGCCTGGCCGCTTCCAAAGCCCGGAGCCTGGCGAGCCGGGAAGGAGCCGCTCCTGCCCACCAGCCCCAGGGCTGAGGTGGCCTCCGACGGTGAGGGAGGCGGGCCGGGCAGCGTGGGGGAGGCTCCGGCGTGGTGCGGAGCATGGCCGGGGACAGAGCGCAGCCGGGCAATCAGGAGGCGTGGGGACCGGCTCGGTGCCGCAGCTCAGCTTAGCCAGCAGTGGTGGCAGGGGCGGAGCAGCCCAGCGATAGCGCCAACAGCGGCCCAGACCCGGCTTGGCTCGGCCCGGGCACCCACGCAGCTGAGTCGGCCCGGGGCGGTGTCGGGGGCACGTGCGATGGTGCTGCGGCGGCAGGAGCATGCGCTGTCGGAGGAGAAGGGCGCCCTGGAGGCAGAGGAGCCAGCAGAGGAGGAGGAGGAGGAGGAGGGCGGCGGCGGCCAGATAGAGTAGCGGTGTCTTGGTTCCTAAGACCATCAGAAATATGTGTTTTCCGATGGTCTTAGGCGACCCCTGTGAAAGCGTCATTCGACCCCCAAAAGGGTCGCGACCCACAGGTTGAGAACTGCTGTACTAGGAGGAATTTGAAAGAAATTGTCAAGCGTCCTTGATGCAAAGAGAGAAAAAAAATAAGACTATTTTCCTAGAGGGAAGAAAAAGATGCATTAGTTTAGATTCATCTCTGAGAAAGATCTAATAGGAGCATGAAGGAGGAGTGGGAACCTGCAGGAGACCATCTGATGAAGACCCTGACCCTCAGCCTAGGGCCACTGCAAATGAATTTACAGTAGAGGTAGACTGTGAATTTGGAAATCCCTGATTTGCTTCCCCCCCAAAAAGAAAAACAATTGTGAGGTAAATGCAATGCACAAAGAAACTAGGCTGAACTAAAACCAATTTGGGAGATATTGGGCTATAATAACAGAATCTTGCAAGTCTGCTTGTGTTTTAC